>NW_022196903.1:18146695-18148284 GCF_008632895.1 Mastomys coucha | reverse complement strand
TCTCTCTCTCTCTCTCTCTCTCTGTGTATGTGTGTGTGTGTGTTGAGAATTAGGTGAGTACTACTGAGATCATGAGAGCCTTATTTTCCCTAATAATTTTAGAATTAGCATTATTATACTAGCACAGTATGAACTGGCTAATAAGAAATAAGCTGATATAATACACATTCAGAAATAACATATTCTCATACTTGAAAATGATAGACTACAACATTAGTAGTAGCTATACAACTTGTGCTATACCTGGGTCCTTCCTATGCTATAGGAATGCAGGTGAAGTCTATTCAGCAAGAGGTCCAGGCCACAGAAACAATGAAAACTGATGACACCATGATGCGAAGCAGAGAACTTAAGAATTCTATTCCACATTTGAAATATTGTGAAATGCAGCTACACGCCGGCCTTGTACAGACTGTTTCATTTTATTTTGAGCTTGTTTACAGAGGTGAAGCTGTTAACAAGAGATTATGCAGTACTGAAGAACAACCAAAGGAAATTTTTCTAGTGATCTTGGAATATGAATAGAACCATTCAGTACAATTTTGTAAAAGGTCTTCTGAAGTTTTATTTTGAATGGTTACAATACCTATTATGACTGAAATGGAACTTCAAGAGGGAAAGGAGACAGGCACTCTTCAAGCTCTCAGTAGCTCAGCGTTAATTTAAAGAAAATGACTGCTAAGATTCAGTACGGTTGCATTTGAGGCATTGGAGTTCACTGTGAAGTCTGACTATACAATGGGATAAGAAGAACAAATTCTCGGTTAGAATGTGAATTTGCTGCTTAGAGTTAATGAAATTGATTAGGTCATTTGTATAAATAGAAGATAACCTGATTATGATACTTAGACAGGGAGCCTTCATATAGGAGTCTTTGCAAATTTGTTATTACCTGCATGAGAGTTATGGTGAAGGTCTCCAATATAATCAGTTATTGTCTTTAACAGTTCCATCTAATAAAATTTCAATGGTGATGCAAATATCTGCAATGTTCCATATGGTGGCCACCTGCCACACATTGGTCGTGTTTTCTTGAAATGAGTACAGTGTATCTGAACATCAAATTTCTAATTGAATTCACTTATTATGTTTAACTTTGATTTTAAAGGGACTACATGTGACTTACAATCCCATTATATACAACATTACTGTTTCTCAAGAGAAGTGATGGGGAAGTGGATATTAAAAGGATGACATGGATTTAAAGTAGCTGAAATCAATAGGGAGTAGGTGTAACATAACACTTTGTCTAATTACCAAGGACACCAATAAAAATGTGATAGAAGCCATTCAACAAGTCTTGGGAGTGAGCTATGAAAGCTAAAGGAAGTAATAAACAAACCAATCAAAACCTCTAGGGTGTAGAAAATTAAACAACTGTTATAGAAACAAAAACTCAATTTCTGGGCTATGGAGTTTTATTTATTTATTTTTTATTTATTTATTTATTTTGCAGCCTTGTCTAGTCCCTGATTTTAGTGGGATTGCTTCAAGTTTCTGTCCATTTTGTTTGATGTTGGTTACTGGTTTTCTGTTTATTGCTTTTACTATGTTCAAATATGAGCCTTGAATTCCTGATCTTTCCAAGA
>NW_022196903.1:18146235-18146394 GCF_008632895.1 Mastomys coucha | reverse complement strand
ATCCCTGCATCCCTGGGATGAAGCCTACTTGATCATGGTGGATGATCATTTCGATGTGTTCTTTGATTTGGTTTGCAAGAATTTTATTGATTATTTTTGCATAGATATTCATAAGGGAAATTGGTCTGAAGTTTTCTTTCTTCGTTAGGTCTTTGTGTG
>NW_022196903.1:18089952-18144456 GCF_008632895.1 Mastomys coucha | reverse complement strand
GGATTTTTGAGTTTGCTCTTTAAGTGCTTCTAGTTGTTTACTTGTGATCTCCTGTAATTCTTTATGGGTCTTTTTGGTTTCCTCTTTAAGGGCTTGTACCTCTTTACCTGTATTCTCCTGTATTTCTTTAAGGGAGTTATTCATGTCCTTCTTAAGTTCCTCTATCAGCATTGTGAGATATGATTTTAGATCCAATTCTTGCTTTTCCGGTGTTTTGGGATATCCAGGACTTGCTGCAGTGGGAGTATTAGGTTCTGATGAAGCCAAGTAGTCTTGGTTTCTGTTGGTAGGATTCTTGCATTTGCCTTTCACCATCTCTTGATTTTTGGTTTTAGATGTTCTTAGTGTCTCTTACTAGAGCTTGTTTTGACCCTGCTGCCCTGCATGTACCCTGAGACTCGTGGGCCCTGTGCCTCCTGGCTGGCTGCTCTGGTCTTAGAAACTCACCAGAGAGAAAATGGTGGCTCTCACCCTGTTTTCTGGGTTAAGGCGCTCCCTGGAGGTAGGCTCTCCACTTGCAGGGAAGGGGCAGAGAAAAGAGTTTTAATTTTTAAAGTATAAGCTACAATAGGCAACTTTTCATGATCTGGGTGAAGACATACTTTCCATATTTGTATTAACATATGGAACCATAGATAAAGCAAAAGACATTTTGTCTCCAAAGGTATTTTAAGCTGCAGTTAAATCTCTGAAATAGTGTATGCTGAAACAAAGAGTATCGGAAACACTAGAGCAACAATAAAGTTGTAACAAGAAAGGCAGCACTAGTGGGCAACATCTAATGTTGTCAATAACTCATTGCCTTAGTCAACTGTTTCCTTAGCTATTCTATGATGACTCATCATGACCAAAGGCATCTTGGAGGGGAAAGGGTTTATTTCAATTCCTCTTCTGAAGTTACAGTTTATCATCAATGGCAGCCAGGACAAGTATTCAAACAGGGTAGCAACCTGAAGGCAGGAGCTAATGCAGAGGCTTTAAGGGAGTGCTGCTTACTGACTTGCTCCCTATGCTCAGCCTGCTTTCTCCTAGGATCTCAAGAGTGGCACTGTCTGCAGTAGGATAGGTCCTTCCATGTCACAAATTAAGAAATGCTCTACAAGCTTGCCTACAGCCAGCTCTTGTGGAGGCAGATGCTTGAGGTTCCATTTCTTCAGATGACTTCAGCTTGTGTCAAGTTGACATAAGACTAATCAGTGCACTAACGGTCCTACATGAAAAACTGTCCAAGAAATACAGGTGAAATTTATTTTTGTTGTTATTGGGCTGATGAATAAATGAAGCATCATTATAAGGCAGTTCAGTTTTCTAATATAAATCTTGTCACAACTCTAAGTAATAATAGGTTATTTTCCTCTAGTAGGAGTGACATTTCTTCAATTACTGTTGAATTCACCGCTCCCATTATTTCTTAAATATTTGAAGCGTAGAATGTGCTGTACTGAAAATGCAGGAACATTTCAGGACACCCTTACCATTGTGACATTATATACTAAAATATGCACACATTTAACAATGATAAAATGAAATAAAAGATTTTTAAAATGGAAGAAACAAAACTAAGAGGTGAAGAACAACATGGCATTACAAAACAAAACAAGAATTTGAACACGGTGCATTTCTGTAAATAAAAATAATACTCAAAATTAACTCAAATGGTTTAGATAGTAGACTAAATAGCTAATAAAAATTAGTAATTAGAATCTATCTATCTATCTATCTATCTATCTATCTATAAAGATATATAAGCTGGAGATATTATGGCTCAGTAGCTGTGAATTATTTATTGCTTTTGCAGAATACTAAAGTTCTGTATATACACACACACACACACACACACACACACACACACACACTGTAGCTCACCACCATTCTAATATAGGGAATATGGTGGCCTCTTGCCTCTGCAGGTCTCAGGTGCGCATGGTATATATACATACTTACATGCAACCAAACCACTAATGAACACAAAATAAAATAAGAAATATAGGAAAAATTTTTAAAGCTAAAATAATTTTAAAACATGGAACTGATACATGAATTTAAATTTATGTATCCAGTGAAATATTTGCACTGGGTGTTTCATGGTTCTTGTAGTCTCTCTTCCAGAGCATAGTTAATTAATATTATAGAAAAGACTTGGCTTGTCTATTATAGACACATGTGATCTATAGTGACAGAGGAGGGACTAGGTGAAGGACAGTAACAACATACTCAGAACTACTGCAAGCAATTTAGAATCCAGAGGGACTTCAGCCTTAATTTGATTAGCATGTGCCTATATTAAGCTAAGTGTCAAATGTAATCTTATTGGATTTGAAATAATATTTGCTCTAGTCTTTACAAAAATGTGATTTTTGTTCCCTGACATTGACAAATTAGTAAGCATTGACTGTCTTGCTCTAGTACCTAAACTGCAATCTGTTAGCCTGTGGCAGAATATGGGATTTTATTATGTCATGCACCAACCATCTGTTACTTTATAATCTAGGTATATTTGCTCAAGAGAGCAAATAATTTTAAATAAATCATTAAAACATTTCCAATGGAGTTGCAGCCTAGAACCTTCTATTTGTTGCCTCTGACTTCATGTAGGGAAGATAAACTCCATTCCTGAAATGGAAATTTTCATGCACTTTAAAGTCCGTTTTAGTAGGGGTTGTCAAAGGTAACACAAAAGTGCACTTGCAATTACTACATTGTATTTTGGAGCTCAAATGTAAATATTTTAGAAGTATATAGACAAAAGTGCATATTTCCCAAATCTTTCACAATAGTACAGAACTTTTAAAATGTATACCTTATCTGTAAATCTATACTTTGAAACTTTGCTATGTTCCTTTGGTTTTTAAGCTTGCTACTCAGTTAAAAACCCGTGCTTATCTGAACTACATACGTATTTCCATCAAAGTTCTTGTTCTATATTTAGGGGAAAGGGCACATTTACCACAGTCAACATGTTTATACTGAAAGGTGACTGATCATGTCCTCCTCTTCTTGTTCACACTTTTCCCTACATAGATGAAATGTTTTGAAAATTTAGAATATATGAGCCATCTGGCTCTGGTGTACATAATTCATGCACGGAGAGGTGTACGGCTACATGATAAAATAAGGATGTCCTTTAGAGGCTGAGATGAACCTTCTCCCTTGCAAGCAGTATATGTGTAGGCTGGTTCTTTACACCTCTGACCCCAATTTTTTCAGCGGTGAGATGGCTACAGCAATACTTATTTATGAAGATACGGTATAGGCGCAGCCAGGAAGTGGTTGATATGAAAGCACTACACATGTTGTTTAGATCTGAGCTAATCTGATAATTGACTAACATTTACTTGTATATAAAGCAAGTATAAATATTCATCCAAATTAATCCTTTGTAGCAGGCTGGCCTTGAACTCAGAGATCCACCTGCCTCTGTCTTCCATGTGCTGGGATTAAAGGTGTGCGCTACCATGCTCAGTGATATTTTATCTCTTAACAATGTAACTATCTGGAGGTTTGTGGTATAAGAATTAAATACCATCAGATATCAATATAATTTTCAACTGAGATCCATCAAAAATAGACATTTATATCCAGACTAAAGGAAATTCAGTAGAGCAGCAGAGCTGTCTTGAAACATTTGCAAAATTAAGAAACACAAATGATCTTTGTTCAAAGAAAAGTCATCTGCTAAATTTACATCTAAGTATTTCAATTGATACATCCTTGGTTTTCAGCGAAGTCTAAGGACAGAATTGCATGTCTGCTGAGAACTGGCTTCCTGTATTTTCTCCCAATAGGGAGGAACCTTAAAGTGCTTCATTTCTTAATGTTGTGCTTATAACTCTGTGCCTCATCTCCTTCTAGAAGAAGCTCCCACCTAAACATTGGGAATTCATCTCCATTCAATCTGTAAACTCTCCACCATGCTTGCTAGCCAAGTACCCAGGAGCACTGTCTTGTTTGGCTCTCTGGGCTGAACTGAGCAGACAGACTTAGATTGAGTCTTTATTTCCAAGGCAGATTCTGAGCTCTAAAACTTCATACCAAACTGAAAATGTGGATAGCTTCCAAATGATGTCATTCGTGAAATAAATCAGTTGAAAAAATAAATAAAAACACAAGAATAATGTTGACTGAGTGATCACACCAAGAATGTGGTCACTTCATCTCTCAAAATTTGTCCAAGTTTCAATTTTCAATTCATTATGAGCATGTTCTTTTTTAAAATTTTCAACGAATAGGTTTTTTAATGAGGCCAACTTTCATTTTTTTTTGAACCGTCAAAAGTATAGAAGCACATGATATGTTAGATGAAACAATTTTAGTGGTTATTTTGTTGGTGAATCCCCAAGAATATCTGAGGCATCATCAGGGAGAAAAGAATTAAGATGTAATTTACATATTAGCACAATAGTAAATGATGAGCTGATATTAAAATATTAAAGGGCCAGTTTTGCTGCAAGCTATTACTAAACTTTAAATATCTATATAGCCTCAATAAGAAAACAACATGGATTAGTGTAAACAAGGTCATGTTTATACATATCATATGCCCTACATTTTGACTTCTGATGGTTGCTGGGAGCATTATAATATCTGACTACAGGAATATCTTTTGTGCAAAGAGAAGGTCTAAATGAATGCTTCCATGCTGTCAAACGGTTCTTTTTATCTTATATGCCAAAATAGAAATTGAGTACAAGTGTCTACTGTATCAAGACCTAGAGTGGACATCAGGTATGTGAGTTGACTACAGAAAAGATCAAAGAAATGGAGCAGCTCGTCTGTGATTGTTTTTCATGCTATTCTTTCAAAATGAGAGAAAATAAGTCATGAGATAAAGGCTTTTGAAGTACCAACAAAAACAGAAGGTAAAACAAATGCATATATATACAAATTTATATATCAAGGGAAACATACATATATATTTAAATTCTGGTGAATTCTTAATATATGTTATCATACACACATGTGTATCAATTTGTATGCATATATCAATATATGTATATACATATCTATACATCATGTGTTTCCATACACACATTTATATTTACATACACATATCAATTATAGAAGCTATGCAGGTTGATCATTTGGTTTGTATGGTCACTTTTTATTTAGATTAGTTGGAAATTGTTGCTCGCCTCTCTTGTGCGACTTCCACGAAATCAGCATTCAGCACGTCTGGCTTCCTGGCAAACAACAGAACATTCAGCTCCTATGTAAGGGAAGAATCCTACCAATGAGAAGGGAGGACCCAGAATGGAGAGAGTGACAGCTCTGGCACAAAGGCGCAAAGAGCGTTGGTTCAGAAGGAGGGTGGGAGAATGGAGCTCACAGCCATGCTGCTGCCTCCACAGCGATCTGCAAATGGCACTTACTTGGCCCATAACTGCCTGGGCACTGACCTCAGCCGTTTTACAGAGGCAACTTTCATGCAAGCAGGAACTGTTTTTCAACAATGCCTCCAATACTCTTGCCACAGAAATTCTTCTTTTCCTCTTGTAAAGGGAGAAAATACATGGGAAAGTGTATTCTAGTTTTCCATTTACCTCTTTTCGCCTTGAAAGGCCAGCACTCCTGGTTCGCTGTGGGAGATTTCTTATACGCCTCACATGCCCTTCATAATCCTCTAAAATGTGCAAACAAAATTTAATTATAGGACATCACAACAATGCCTTTTATTAGGTCACTGCATTTCTTTTCAGGTCAAGGGCATAAAATAACTAGCTTTCCCTAGAAGCCTTTGTGCCTGATGTCATGTGAGGTAATGTCACTCTGAGTGAGGCAGTCTCTCCCTGGAAGGCTATCTTCTGTCCTAATGGCCCTTATTCATCCACACATCACATTTTAAAAATGGCTGTGATGTTCGCTTTCTTGCTTCCGTGTATATGACCATTAATTACCTCTAATTCAGTATTCTCATTTCTCATGTGCTGATAATCAGAGGAGCCAAAAATATACATGATATATTGTATTTGGGGGGGGGAGAAAGCTCTTATTTGAGAGAATAGGAGATAATTTTATACTCTTGTGGCTTGAAGCATTAATTCAGTGGGAGAGAGCAAAAACGAGAAAGTAACCTTGTTCGGCGATTAATGCGGAGAGACAAGCAACAGTTTCAGTTCTGGAAAGAAAAAGTATATTTGAAGAGTTCCCATGCCTGTGCATGCATGCATAGTAGGCTGCCGGCTGCGACTGGTGGTCAGCCCATTCAAACGTTTCAAGTTGGAGCTCCCGTGAGAATAATGTGCTTTTGTGCCTGCTAGCCCCGCGTCAGAAAGGGCTTTCCCCCTCCCAGCTGGCATTGGGCTTGTACTGAATCACTAGCTTTTTTTCTGCTTTTCTTCTTTCTCTTGGGATGCTAGTGGTGATTATCAGTGGCTCACTGTAACTGGTAAAAATAGGAGGAGTTAAGGGGAGGAGTTAAGGGGAGGAGTTGGAGGTGGATACGATCAAAAGACATTGTGGGAATTTCCCAAGGAATGAATAAAAATATATTTAAAAAGAAAAGGTTGTTCTAGAATAAATTATCAAGGAATGTGAAAGTAATACCTTTGCTTAGGTTTGAGCTGAATTCATTGATTATGCTTACCAGAAGTAGAAGCTCGTGTCCTGGTTCATAAGTCAGATGTCATTGTTTTTACTGATGAAAACCAGATTATGCTACTAACCTTAGAAATTTGTTTCTACCACATAACCAAATATTTTACATTTTTCTTTTAACTTTTAAGATTATAATTATATTATTTTCTACCTTCCCCTTTCTCCCTCTAATCTCTTCCATGCTCCCTCTTTTCTCTCTTTCAAATGTATGACCTCTTTTCTTTTTTTAATTGTTCTTACATGTGTATACAGTGTAATCATAAATAAATAAATGCACCCTGCTAGGGCTGTAGAATGTTACTCGCCTGTATATGTTTTCAGGGCTGACCATTTGGATAACCAATTGGTGTGTTCTTCTTTGGGGAACTCCATTTCTTCTACTGTTGATACTCTTAGTTGCCTGAGTTCTTTGTATAAGACAACTAAGCCATATGTATATATTATACATTGGTTGTATATATTATAAGTATTTTTAGGTAAATTGTTACAGGATATTTGAACCTGTTTCTGTTAGGGTGTGGTCCTTAGCACACACCTTTAATCTCTTTGGCTGGAATACAGACATGTCCTTAGTACTTGTTTTTAATCCCAAACAGTGAAGGTAAAGTTAGTTTGCAGAAGGAAGCATCCATGTTTGAAAGTGACGTCTAATTGAGTGGCTGAAAAGCGATGAATCAGAGAAAGATTCGACAGAATAGGATTGCCCTACTCTCCTGAGAAGAGACAGAAGAGAGAAGCTACTTAAGAGAGAGACAGACAGTACAAGAAGAGAGTGCAGTACAGGAGTACAGTAGAGTTGACAGGGCAAGTAGAGCAGCACAGAGAGAGGAGGCGGTTTTACCAGAGAGTTTTACAGGCATAGATGAAGAGAAAACAAAGTAGACATAGATAAAGACAGAACAAGTAAGAGAATGAGAAGGAGTGGAAAATTAGAAAAGATTGCTAGAGTTAGTTTGAAACCAAGCAGAACAATTTAGATGCTGAACAGCTGAGTTGAACCAGTCAGCTAAAGTTCAGAAAGAAGAAAGGGTGAGCTTATTCATCCGAAAATCTCAGAGGTTGAAAACCTTCTAGGCCTAGATTAGATTGTATGGAGGCTAGAAGCTTCCAGGACTAGGCCTAGGGTAGCAGACAGAGGCAGACAACAATTACAACAGGAGAATAAAAGTTACTATTATCGAAATAGTTAATGATATGATTCCTTATGACCTTTCCAGACATCTTTACTGTTGTTTTATTTTTCTCCTACCTTCTAACTCCCCTTCCCTAACTAGAGCTCGTCCATTTTCCCCATTTTCCTCTTCAGATCTCATGTACCCTGATGTTCATCTCTCTATTGTTTCCACATGATCCCCACCTCCAAAATAATCCTGTTTTAATTTCCTAATACCGGACTATTTTCTTCACTGCTTTTTAAAATTGAGATTGCAATAAGATCACAATGCTTCTTCCTTCCTTTCCCTCCCTCCGAACCCTCACATACTCCCCTCTTTGCTCTCTAAAATATATGGATATGTTTAATCTTCATCTCTGATCAAGGAAACTTCTTTCAGCACCAGATAGAGACCATTACAGAAGACCACAACCAGTTAATATGTAGAGTTGTGGGTCACAGTTCCAATGGATACATCTAAAAACCACTCCCACACCTAAGGTTTAGGGAAACTTGAAGAAGAAGTGTGGAGAGTATGTAAGACCCAAAGATTTAGAGTTTTCTGTGACTTGTGTTTCCTAGTAACATCAGAAGCTATTCTTATAAAGCCTCACCAACATGACTGCCCAAATGTGTCATGAATAAAGTATTTCTAAACCAGTCTGAATATATCTCCATTTCAGAAGACCATTTTGCATAATAATTCAATACTATATCATGCTCTATCTCGTGGAGCAGATATAGCAGTATGCATGTTTTTAAATATTCATTGCAATTTAATTAATAGATGGCACAGTATTTGTCTATCAATATAATCTTCTCTCCAACATAAATCCCTGCAAGTCAACACAATTGTATCTAGGTCACTACTGTATCTCCAAGACCTATTAGGTACTCCATCATTACCTTGTAATCAATGAATGAACAGCTAGCAAGGATGTACAATGTAGTTTATTATTTAATGTTTCTAAAAGACATTGCACTCCTGAATAAAAGCACAATAATGGAGATGTGGAAAAAGAATGAGCTTAGTTACCATCTATAATTGACAGGGTGCAGATCTACAGCAAGGAATGCTATTCAGGTGAACTTGGATGTATTCAGCTTTGATGGGCAGGTCAATGTGTTTCCTTCATTAAAATCAGAGTGATGTAGAACAATGAGTACAGCTGCAGTTGTACTTGGGAATGTGTGGAAGGAGATGGAGGCAACTCCAGGCAGTGATATCCACTTCTGCATTGAAATTTCTATTGCAGATAAGAGGATTTAATGATTTCAAGTATCACAGATTCCATATGAAAGAATATGCAGTATTTATATTTCTATATTTGACTTGCTTCACTTAGTATAATGTCCTCCATGCTGTGGCAAAGAACAGAGTATTTCTTTTATAGGGGCTAAAAAATAATCAATTCTATGCTTGTGTGTAATCACACTCCATGTTCTTATCTATCTACAGATAGATATTTCCATCTCCTGAGTATTATAACCGTAGGGGATCTATATCTTCAACATGTTGATTTATTTTTCTGTTTATTTATCCCCAGAAGATGATTAGATGGATTTCATGGTAGGTAATTCTATTTAATCACTTGAGAGACCAGAGACCTTTGGGCTGTTTTCTAAGGTTGGTGTCCCTGGGTCCATTCTCACCAGTCTTGTACACATTCTCACTAGTTTTTGCCATCTGACTTTGATAATAGCCATCCATACACAAGCTGGGTGTTACTTTATTGTTGTTTGGAAACTATATTTACATTTCTTTAAGTATTTGAGATGTTGAACTCTTTTTTTCATGTTATTTAAGCAAACACCATTTTATTTTCAGTAAAAACTGAAAATACATGCATTGAGGATGGAGAGTGGACAGGACCAATCCCAGGCAGCTTTGTTTACAGCAGTTCAAATGACAGCTTAAAAGCCTGAACTCCTCATACCCATCTGGGCTTAGCCTCCTCTCTTTTGGGACTACTTTTGAAAAAGGTACCATTCCACAGGGAGTCAGGTCATCATCCTTCGAGTTCTTCTCTGGCTGGTTAGAATCCATGTGATGCTCAAATCAGTCTCCTGGGGATTTCTAATCATTTAGAAGAAGGAGTAAAAAGCAGAAGGTTCAGGCTGAGGTCACATGAAAATTCCTTGAATTAGGGCTGATGGTGGCTATCCAAAGACTTTACTCATTTTCATTTTTTAAAAAAATAAGACATAGATGCTATCTATGCTTTATTAAGCAAGCCAAGTAAATCTGTACCACAATCTGGCGCTGTCTGTGTATACAAATGAGAACTCACATGAGTGGTATACTATCAGTCCTTCCCTAGAAAGGTTCCTATATATGGATGCAATTCTGGGAGAACTTTCTATGTGCATATTTATTTTTTAGACAGTAGTTCATACTGGAAATGGTGTCTTGTGAACCCATGGACTACTGCTGAACAGTACATCATAACTACTTTTTTCATATGCCAGTGCACATAAATTTGGGTTTTGCTGGAATCTGAGATACAGGATTGTATAATTTACTCACTCATTGCTTTGTCCAAAGTGGCATAGATCAAGAATTCTTCACATGCTTCACTGAAATAAAGAAAACTTCTATTGGTGACATCTTTCTATCAATCCATTCACAGAGTGAAGTTAATATGGAATGCCTTATATTTAAATATCTAATATATTTATAATAGCTGTTCCATTATTTATTCAACTTAATTTTCTCCACTGTGGTAGATTATGATTCAATGTTCTCTAATGAGCTAGATTTCTGACACTATAATCAAAACACCCTAAGAAAAATCTTAGAAGAGAGAGGATTATTTTGACTCATAGGGTTTCACTGCATCATGGCAAGGAAGGCATGCTGAAGTAGATTTGTCCACATCAGGCAGTGGAAGCACGTGGCAGATGTTCTGCAATCACAGGGAGCCAGGCAGTAGGAGGAAGGAGAATATTGACACTCTCTGTATTTCTTCCTTTCTGCATTTTATTCCTTTCAGGTTCCCAGACCATAGGATAGTACCACTCCCATGCAGTGTGGGTCCTCTCTTCTCAGTTAGCCCTAGGAAAATGATACCATTGATATACCCAGAAGTGATTATAGGTCTGAATTGCATGAAGTTGACAACAAAGACTAGGCATGGCACTTGTATTTACCATCATACCCTTCTTGCTAGCTTCAAGGTCATTCTCCTTTCTGCTTATTGTACAGAACATAAGTTGGGTGATGGCTTGATGTCTGGTATTTTTTTTTTTCGTTTGTTGAGGAGTCACAAGCTCTTGTGAATAGTGACTTGCCTAAGAGAAATGCTGCATCTGTGGCCTTTTCCCTTTCCTTTCTGAACACTGCATCATTTCTGAGACCCTTCTGTGCATCTTTAACTTGAGCACATCTCTAAAGTTATTTTTGTGGTCTATCTGAGTTTTGGGCATCATCTTGCTTTGTCAGTGAGGACACAAGTTTTCCTAACACTTTTCTTAAAGTTCCTACAAATTGATCTTAGCCTTGGTCATTTGTCCACATTCCGTGGCATTTCTTGTCCTGTGGGTCTGTTTAGCTACTTCCCTCCTCAACTAATTAGCATAATAATTGAACCTAATTATTTGGTACAATGTTTTACTAGACTACACCAATACAGTTGGCATATCTTTCTGAATTAACTCTAAGAAAAGAGTTATTTTCCTTTTGTTTTTCTCTAATCATTCTTCCCACAAAACTTTGGACACCTTTGCCCCTTCTCTAAAGCTCCACTCTCCACTCTGTAGCTGCCCCTCATGCTAGCTAAAACTAAGCAGCATGAGTTCTTTTTTTCATCTCTTCTTATTTCTATTTCATAGGAAACTATGTTTCTCTTCTCTAATAGTTTGAAGTATTATTTTCCTCATTGAGGTAGAATTTTCCATTCCCAGGCTAGCTTTGGTAACTCCTGCTCCTCACAAGTGGGGAACAGAGTCAAGAAAATCACAGCAAGTTTGAGAACAGCCTGAGTTACACAGTAATAATCTGTCTCAAGCAAAACAAGACATAAAGAATATTCGATTTTCATCCTTCAGTTATGCAACCCTGTTTAACTCAGAAACTTTTACTCAACATTATTGGCCTTTATGTAATGCTAATTTATTCTTCTGGATTCAACAGCTACCAGGGAGAGTTCTTTCCCTTTCTGATGCTTTCAACAATGCCTATACTGACTGAACCCATCCAAATCAGAAGTTCAGTTTTGCAAACTTGCTTGGTTGAATTTATATAACTTCTAAGTTTTACAATGTCTATTGGTAATATTTTCTTCTCTCTTTTTCCTTTCTTCTTTCTTTTACTTATTTTTTTCTTTCTCTCTAGCTTTTCTCTTTGTTAGTTAATGATGTGGAAAAAATGAATATTAACACTTGAATTCTATCAAACCTCAGACCTGGAAAATGTTTCTGTAAATGCGTCCTAGAACTCCATGGTTTGTCTTACAGTTAAAGCATGTTAGTGTCTCCCACCATGTAGTTCCCTAAAGACATGTCTGGCCAGAGCTGGATGATTTCAAGTTCATTGAATGCAATTGAAGTCATTCTGTGACAATGAGCTGAAAAAAGAAGGCTCTATGCCCGATAAAGAGAAGATGAAAAGGACCCAAAATAAATAAGAAAGAATGGAATAGATGGATAGCAAATGGCAGTACAGGAAATTATAGACATAGACGTTATTAAGTTCCCCCAAATGGCCACAGATGTGTTATAGATTGCACATGTTAGAAGCTAGATGGCAAGGACTAAAGAGTGAATAGCCATAAAGGGAGGGTATTAGAACAACACGAACTCTATCTCAACTTCTGAAACAAACAGTCCTGTTAGGTAACAAGGAATCCATGCAGCAAGAAATTCAAGAACAATTCGAAAGGTGAAGGGGGTGTGGCGAGACAGAGAACATATAAACTCTATGGTTTATATATTCTTATGTTCTTATTTTAACACCCAGGTGATTTGTAAGTTTATTAAAGGTGAGTAGCTATTTATCTGAGCATATTGAAAAGTGATGGAGACTATTTTATAAGCAACAGATAGGCTTTGGATAAGAGACACAACCTAATCTGTCACTATTTGGAGTAAAATGATACACACACACACACACACACATATATATATATATATATATAATCAATGATAAAGAAAGAAATATACATGCAGGAAGAGGAAGATTGATATAGTTTAACACTGGTGCTTTCTCCTTTTGTTCATTTAGCTTCAGAAATAACTTCCTGTGTCTTAGTCCCTGTAATAACCACCTCAGTCAGTGATTAAATCACTTCAACATGAATTGTATATAGTAGACATTTTTCTTTTTCTTTTTTAAAATTTAATCTTTTATTTATTTATTTACACTACAGATTTTATTCCCCTCCCAGTCCACCCTCTGATTGTTCCACATCCCATACCTCCTCCCACACCCCTGTTTCCATGAGGATGTCCCCAACCCCTACCCCTATCCCACCTGACCTCTAAACGCCCTGGGGCCTCCAGTGTCTTGAGGGTTAGGTGCATCTTCTCTGACTAAACCTAGACCCGGAAGTCCTCTGCTGTATATGTACTGAGGGCCTCATATCAGCTGGTGTATGCTGCCTGGTTGGTGTTCCTGTATCTGTGAGATCCCTGTGGGCCACGTTAATTGAGACTTCTGGGAGACTTTTTTCTTAAAGAAAGCTGGGCTTATGGGTTAACATAATGGCATGACACAGCCAGGTCATGGTGGAGCCAGAGTCTGGTTCCAAGTTAGTCTGTCTCCAGATATCCAGCTTCTCCAGCACAGTAATTGGGTCAGCAAAGTTCTTTTTGTAAATTGTCAAGAGCATAGAGATCAAGAGTTTGTGGTACTCTACTCTGCCACAGTTCAAGTGCAGCCATGGACTGCATATACATGGATGAGTATGCCTGGATCACATAAACATGATTTGCAGACACAAAAATTTGAATTTCATGCAATTTTCACATCACAAAATGTTATTTTTCTTTTGGTATTTTTTCCAACATTTTAAGAGTTTTACCTTTTAGACTCGACAAAAACAGGTGGCAGGACAGATTGGCTTTCATGCTTTAGACTGTCAACTTCTGGCACAGAGCTAGCTTGTCAAATTCACACCCTCCTCAATAGTGTTCCAAAACAGACATTATCCAATCAGAGGGAAAATTAAGGCTTATTAGCCATCATGCATTGTGGATTAAAGTCTGAAATGACCACTGACTGTGTGTTAGTTCTATCTAATTTTGATTGCTTTGGTCCACAGTCAGAATAGAAGAAAGCAAACAGCAATGGGGGTTATGTTTATGCTATACAATATTGTTTTGTCCTACTGATTTATTTACCATAGCTCAATGGATATCTCCATATTCCTACAATGTATTTGGATATGGCTCATGGAGGCAGGAGCAGAAGATTCTGAGGCAAGGAGGGGCATGCCAACAGGGCTGCTTTTCTCCTCAGGAAGCAGATCTTTTACCCGAAGGACTCAGTTCTCCAGGAACCCCACTATTTAAAGCACATCACCCCCAGTTTTTAGGAACCACTCCACTCCAGTTCTTGTGTAGCCAGGGAGTGTTCCCTGAGCTGCTAGCCACAGGGTGCTATCCTTTCTGTATTTCAACATACATTTTACATCATTCAATGTAGTCCTTTATTAATCTCTTCTCATATTTCACAATGTAAATATGCCCTGTGTTTACTCTAAGGACTCTCTGGTACAGAAAGCTGTGATTAGGCTTAATAATAACTGTTTAACAGCTTTTCATATACTGCAGGAGGAAAATGCCATTTTCTCTTATGTTACCTTGTACCCTGATAGACTTTTAAGAGATTTTTAAAGTGTCATTGGCATAGAATATATATACCATAAATTTCATGTACTTATAATGCACTTTGCATGAGCATGAGAGCAGGGTTATGTACTGAAACATGGGCAACGTATAGATATGGTTATGCCACTAAAGAAAACAACACCATTCCCAGAAACCATTAACTACCTATAGTCCCTCAGTGAGAGGGACTCAGTGAGAGCCTCTTGAGTTTTCCCATTTGTGTTGGAATGTTGACAGGCTTGGTATTAGGCAGGTAAACATAGCTACACCAAGATCATGAGTGCAGTCTTCATGTCATATTTACAAGACAATGTTTTATAGCACTCGGGGAAGAGACTTCTGTCTCTTATACTTTTTCATCCATTCATCTGTGTCATTCCCTGAGTCTTAAAGAGGTGAGGTAGATATTTTCTTAAGGACTTAGGACTCAACACTTATTCTCACCACTTTGACCAATTGTGAGTCTCTTCATTAACCACTGACCACCTCAAGAGAAGTTTCTTTGTTGAAGGTAGAGAGTAGCACATACTCAGTTTCTACATAAGTATTTAGAAGTATTGCTAAGTATTTGAAAACATGGTCATTTAGCAAAAAACAAACAACAAACACAAAACCTCGGCATTCTCTTTCCTCTTAGTCCTATGACTTCTCCAGACATGGGCTCTTGACTATATTTATAGTATCAGGCATGAATTCCTTCAAACCTAATCATGTAGTACTTACTTGCACCTATAATAGTCATGTTGCTATTGCACTAGTGAGCATGTGTTGCTAGGCAAGTGGTTACCATAGCTCATGGGGTTCATAGGTAAAAATCACTGAAGACATCTCTACTCCATCAAGCAACATAGCACCTCCCAGTAGTGTAAAAGCTGCCCATCACAGAGGAAACTTCCAGTTCCATTCCAGCTTGATTTCTTCATATCATATAATCAAAATATGTGATATCTTGATCAATTGGATCTTACTGTCTAGTTCTGGTGAATAACCAAGAGCAAGGACAATAACCTATGTATTTGGGAGAGGACTCTGAAGCCTCCCTTTCCAACAACTCCTAGGGAATATTTTACTATGTAGCATTAGCTAGTCTTACATGTAGTTTAGGCTGGCCTTGAACCCACAGCAATTCTCTTGGCTCAAACTTATGAGTGTAGGGATTATACTCATATGCCATCACATCCATATCAAGGTACACATTTTAAAGAACTCCAGTATACACACACATACACACACACAGAGAGAGAGACACACCCCTACACACACACAAAAAAAAAAATTCTTCACTACTATGAAGATAATTGATAGATGACTCTCAAAGTTTTTTCACATGTCCTAGTAATCATTCTGCATTTCTTTTCTATCCCCACAGATCTTTCACCACATAATAACCAGTCTAGTTTTTAATCACTGAGAATTATATTAAATTAAATTTTCTATATTTATATATCAGTTCTTCTGGTCTAACTTATTCCCTTTGGTATAATTATTTCTTATAATATTTCAGTCAATGCATCAATAAGTCTTCACTGTTGTCAGATGCCACCATGTATGTCTGAATTTAAGCTGTAAGTTCTTAAATGTCTGGAATTATGCCACAGAACCTACTACTATACCATTTCAGAAGGAATCCAGTAATATAAAAGGAGGGACAAAGTATAGATGTGGGATTATATGAAACCTCTAGCCTCTAAGGGATATTAGTTTCTGAGGCAATAAAACACTTAAGATTCCTTCTATGGATAGTGTTATAACACTCTGTTCATAATTGAAGGTTAACATTAGCATTAACCCTCTGTCTGAAACTGAAGTCTCTCCTATAGTGACTGGAAAATACCATGGGGTCTTGTTTTTATTCCTCTTCCAGGGTCACAATGATTACTTATACTTTAGTATAGCCAAATTTCATAGACATGTCCAGGATGTGAGGGATATCTGTCAATAGTAATTGACAAGTGATGCTGATACTGAAGGAATATGTGACTAAAGACAAATTATAGATTTTCAATAGTGCTGCCTCCAGTTCTTCATAAATGAACAGTCGGAATCATTTGTCTCAACACTAATTTTTGCTATCATGGCAATAGCATCATTACTAAGTAATATATTAGAGTTTCTTTCTATCTCTACTTCGATAAAAATTGTGGGTTTTAAGTAAATCATGTGGCTATTACATTTTTTATTCAACAGGCATTGTTATATGATTGTCCTCTTTAGCTGTTGATTTCGGCTATAACACTAATAGATCTTTAAATGTTTTAAATGTAAACAAACCTTGTAGGACTAGAGATATGGCTCAGTAAATCAAGCACCTTCTGTGAAAGCTTGGGGACTGATGCTCAGAATCCCAGAACCTAGATAAAGGCTAGACAGCTTGGTGGTCAGTGCTCATCTCAGCACTAGACCATAAAGATGGGGTCTCTGGGGTGCAATGGCTAGTTGAAATGGGCAAGTTTGGAGTTCAGGAGAGAACACATCTTAATAAATAGGGAGTGATGGAGGAAGAAACTTGACAATAACTTTGGGTCTGCAAATATGTATAAGTACACTCAAGCATGCAGACAAACACAAAAGTGCATGACAATGCATTCACACACTCCCCATACACACTCGCATGCACACGTGCGAGTTTCTAAACACATTGTTGCATTCCTGGGATTAACTCCGCTTGACCATCATGCATTGTTTTTATCGTTTGTTATATTTGCTTTGCTCTTGCTTAGATGAGGAGTATCTTACAGTCTTTCCTTGCATCTTCTGTTTAGGCTTAGTGTTAGAGTTAAAGGCTAAGGATTTGGGAACTAGTCACACCCTTTATGGAAGAATTTGGGTAAAATGTTTATTTTTCCTTCAATGCTTTGGGAAATTCACATTGAGACTGAGCCCGTACTTTTCTATGGGAGAAGCTGAAATGAAAATACAATTTCTTTCAGGTATACTGATATATGCCTATCACCCTAATACTTGGGAATATCATGAGTTCTTAGTGTGCCAGCCTCCTTCCCTGTGGCAAGAGGTATAGTTCCTTTCCTCATTCTCAATGCTGATGACTTCAGTTAGCACTGTTTCCCCCAACACATCGGAATAGAGCTTTATCACCTTTAATGGTTTTTCCCCAAGATTCAGCTTTCTGTTTTATGGATGGTCTCTACTGTTTCTTTTTTTTTTAAATCTTACTGGGTACCACCCTGATATTATTAATCTCTTTTTGTCTGCCTGTTTGCTCTGGTGCGTTTCCTCATTGCTGGAGTTTTAAGTTGGGGGCTGAGACCATCCACTTGACAGCACTGTTCCTTCCTCACCCAAGGACTTAGTTCTATATATTTTCTTCTAAATATTTCACCAGAGGCAGCCCACAATTTTTTAAAAATGTTTTGCCCTGATTTTAATCAGCTTACAATTTCTAATTTTATTTTCCATTTATTTTTGGCACAAGGATTATCCAGAGGGTTAGTAACTTAATTCCTAAGCATTTGGGGCTTTCCCAGAGAGCCTTCTGTTGCTGATTTTGAATGTGAGATACCTATGGTCAGACAGCATGCAGATAGTGGGGCTTGAGTATCACACTCTTCCATCTGCAGGCCATTCTTTAACATCTCTCTGCAGGAAGGAGTCTTGTGAGTTCTTTCATGTTTTAAGTCTCCAAGTCTACTTTTTTGCCCTTATTTTCAGGGGATATTTTCTAGGTTAAGTTATTTTTCTGAACTCATGTTGCTCCACTATGATCTCAGTTTTTACTTAGTGTGTTTTGTTTTCCTTTGGTGATATCAAGGTCCTCTGTCTGTCTGTCTGTCTGTCTGTCTGTCTTCCTGGTTTTGAATTTACTTACTTGCAATCTGCCTTATTCTACTGCTCACCATATGAAACTCATTGGGTCATTCCAACTGTGCTATTATAATTATCATCCCATTTGGAATATTTCCAGACATATTTCCTTTAAAATGTTCCAGTCCCATCATTTCCTTTCCCCGGGTACTCTTAATTGCATGTGTTTTGCTGTTTGTTATTGCCCTGCAACTCATTAGAGCTTTGTTTACTTTTTGATGGATTCCTTTTTCCTATGTGTTTACTTTGAAGTTTCTGTTGCCATGTCTTTAAGTACTCATCTTTCCCTTTATTGTTTATATCAACCAGAGTATTTTTACCTCCAGAAGCCTAATTGTGCTCTGTAGTTTCCCTATATCTATACAATTTTCTAAACACGTGAAATGTAATTATAATTATTCAAAGTTCCTATTTGATAATTATAATGTATACCAATTTTGAGTTTTTTCCTTGCCTAATTTATTTCTGTACTTTTAAAAATATTTTTGATATTATAATACAATTATATTATATCTCCCTTTCCTCTCTCCAAACCCTCAGAAATACCCCTCCTTACTCTCTCAAATTCATGACTTCTTCTTTATTAGCTGTTATTGCATATATAGGTATACATGCATATATATTCTTAAATATAGCATTGTAGTCTGCATAATGTTACTTTATGAATGTTTTCAGGGATGACCATTTGGTATTGGAGAACCAATTACTGTGTTTTTCCCTAGAGAAGATGATTTCTTCTATTCTCTTCATTTCTTCCATATATGTCATATTTTTCTGCTTTTATGAGGGAAATAAATTTATTAGATGTTAAGCATTGTGAGCTTCATGTTGTTGGGTGCTACAAAATTAGCATCTTACTAAACCTCAGCTTTGTTCTAGATGATTCAGAGAAGTTGTCTCATTCCTTGGTGTCTTGTTTTTGAGATTTCCTAGAGACTAAAATATTGCGAATCTTTGGGCTAATCATTTTTCATTAGTGAGGTAACAAAGCTTTTAGATGCTCTAGCCATCTCCCTTGATTCCTGAGTATTTGTGGTTTGGCTGATGGGAACAGACATTATTCCTGGCTCATGTGACTATCAAACATTGATACCTTTAATCATGGGGTAGTTCTTTTCCCAAAGTCATGTGGCTTTTGCAATTCAGAGGTGGATACTTAAAGAGGAGTCTCACTGGTTTTCAGGTGCTCGAATGTTTTGCCTGTTGGAAGCTTGGTCCTTTGTGGTACATGGTCCTGAGCCCTGTATACACCTTTGATTCTTCAGACTCTCAGCTACCTGCCAAACTCCTTCTGAAATTTTCTTCCATATAGGACATTGTGGAAGCTCTCTCAAGATCCTCAGAGAGCTTTCACATCACACAAGGATCATCACTTGATACCACTGCTTGCAAAATACTATTTCAAATGTAGGCTTTCTATTGTTTTGGGTGGGAGAATAGACCTTATTCCATAGGCAGAAATCTTTAGCTTTCTGTAGAGGGAAAACAAACTCCAAACAACTGACCCAGAAACAAACTTTGAAAAAATGAATTAGAAATCAAATATTTGCTCTATACATGCACTGTATTAATTTAGAAATTGAAAATGGGAAAAATAAAATAAATGTAGGTTTTATTGTATTGGGCTCTGAGAATTCTTAAATATTAATAGTAAGCAGAAATAGCTCTTGAGATATTAAAGATACATCATCTTTAACAGTTTTGTATACTTCCAAAGGATTTTCATTTTGATGCACAACAGTTGTATGGCACACTCTCGCTGGAGGAGACCACTTACATGTGTCTTTTTATGACCTTTTGTGAGAAAACACCCAAACCTTCTGTCCTAAGCACTTTAGTTGTTGTAAACTCTTTATTAACAATTTGGTATGCTTCCTGCTTCTCCTGTTTGATTTTATTGCCTAGAATAAGCAATTAAAACAAAGACCATACTATTTAACTTTTAGATTTCAAGTTTCTTACCCTTTCTTTTTCTTAAAATTATTTTGGGGCTGGAGCTGTGTGGCTTAGTGGATATGATTTCTTGTTCTACAAGCACAAGGACTTGAATTCGGATTCCCAGCACACACAGAGAAAGTCACAAGTAGATGTGTGTGCCTGTAGCCCAAGCATGGGGGCAGGAGTAGAGACAAGTGATCCTGACAAATCCCTGGCCTGCCATACAAATCATCAGCCTCTACTTCAGTGAGTGACTCTGTCTTAAGGTAATGAGGCAGAAAATAATAAAGGAAGATACCTGGCATGGGCACACAAACACATACAGAAAACACACACACACACACACACACACACACACACAAAGTCATTTTTGACATAGTATTTTTTTTCTAAGTGTTTTTACTAAAACAAAAAAACCCCAAGAAGTTATATTTTATGTGGCTAATACAGATGTTTTCTGTGTATATATCTGTGTATATAATTTCTATCACTTCATGAGAAGGGTCACTGTGTTTCTCAGAAACAATGAACATGTAAAAGTATAGATACAAAATCCCAGTGTGCACCAGTTTTCACTTCTGGCTTAGCTTTTGGAGGCAAAATCATAAGCTTTTCTTCAAAAGTGGTCTTAAAACAACATAAACACATCAATAAAACACACAGAACAAATATAGTGGTTACCATGTTTAAAGTAATCAAATTATATATTCAAAATATTACACCAATATTTATCAGATAGTAGTTGGCTAGTTCCACAAGCTTTGTACATACTATGTAACAGTGTGTCTTGCAGGCATCTCATTATTGTAGCGTGAAATATTTGTAGCTCAATTAATGTCTACTTTTTTCCTCTGGTAACATACAAAGTACCTTCCAATACTATAAACACTAGATGAAGGCTCTCTGGGCCAACTTTTCCATGGTCAGTATGTTATGTAGGTGTTATCTTCAGCAATAGGGTCTTACCATCGGTTTGAGAAGAATGTTACAATAGCCTCTGCAACAGCTGGAGTTGTTTGGGGGCTTCCATGGGTAAACTTTGGCCAACAATTCAGTATATGTAACCCATTCCCAGTGCTGGAGGTTTCTTTTGGTGGTAAGAGATGTCTAGTTGGAGTTTTATCTTTCCTAATATTTAGTGACTCCACTAAGATTTCTTCCATATATGTATATATTTTAAGAAGTTTCAACCATGTTGTTTAACATAACCCCCCAAATTACTCTTCCTTCTCATATTCCCTTCCTTACCTCCATCTTCCCTTCCCCTCTCCATTTAATCCTCCCTTACCATGTCTCCATACTTCCACCAATAGTTACCTATCCTACTTTCTATCCCAGGAAGGTTCTTCCCTCCCTCTGCATCCCTTAGTCTATGCATAACCATGGCAGTTATATAGATTGTAGCCAGTAGCAGTGTTTTTCAAGGCAGTGTTGGAGAGAATTTCTATTGTCTGCAAGGTATTATGGGGGTGATGGTGTGGTCCATCATCTGCTGCCTTTTTTTAAAGTTATAAAGTTTCAGAATTTGACTAGGGGGTTACTTGATAGATGAAGACGAGATCGCTGAAATGTGTACCATACTGCTTAGGTTAAAATACTAGTGACCCTACTTCATAGTTATGTAAATTAAGATTATTAATAAAACTACACTAAGCTTCAGTATCTTCATGAGAGGAATTTTAATCATACCTAACTAATTAGGGGTTAAAATAATTATAATACCTACAGTGCACTCAACATATAATATCAGTTTAATAGGTAATATTAACTTTCAATCTATCTAAGTTCTTTTTAAAATATTTTATGAAATGGCAAAATGAGAAAAATGGTAAGAAAAATAAGTAAATGAATTTTCTAATATTCATCTCTTCCATAAACAACTTGAAGATCTTTCCTTGTAGGAGAACATCTTTCTAAGAGCTAAAAATCCTGAGTGAGAAATCACAGCATATGGTCATTGTACATAAAAGAATATAAGATACATTGGTGAGTGTATCAAGAGCAGCTTCGCCTCCCTGTTATCACTCCTCCCTTAAGTCTGGTTAGCACAGTAGAGAGGACACTCTTTGTCTGGGGAAGATAGAATCCTAGTACCACTTTGGCCTTAGGATGATCTCCTCAGCCCATGCCAGGATACCCTGACAGTGAGTTAGTTCACACAGAACTACATGTAGAAATGCTTTTTGAGACCTAATACCTAGACACTCCCTTGTGGAGTAAGATCCCATTTGCCTACTTTAAAAAGAAAGGGGGAAATGATATAATTCTATTAAAAATCTCAAAAATGAAAGGAATTTGTTTTTAAAGTCAAAGGAGCTCCAAATTACTAGACCTGGGAAGATTGCTCAGTCAGTAAAATATTTGCTGCACAGCCAGAAGACTAGGGTTCAAGTAACTAGAATCCACATAAAGAGCCAGAACACTAGCGTTGTGGGTGGTAAAGATAAGCAGAGCCTCGTAGCTCACTGGCCAGCAAAGCTAGCCTATTGGTGAGAGCTAGGTTCAATGAGAGACCCAATCTCAAAACATGGGTGGAGCATGATAAAAGATGATATCTGGCATTATCCTTTTGCATCAGGACTTTTGTACACACACACACACACACACACACACACACTGCCACCACCACCTCCACTAAGAACAACAGCAATAACCTCAATAACAACAACATGTGAACACAGTTTTGCTAACATGAACACATGCATAAACGCACAAAAGCACATTCACAAAGTTTTGAAATATGTTCAGAACCAATTTTAGCTACTGTTATGTGACTTTTCCTTGGAAGCCATTACAAACATCTTTTCACATCTCATATGGAACTGACAAGAGACCACAGAAACAATTCTAACCAAGTCTAGCACAGTAAACCAGTGAGTTTATTAGAGCCAGTTATGGAAGGATGGGCAGTTAATTACAGTAATGTAGTTGACTCCAAAGCAACTACATCACTGAAAAGTTAACCTCAAGATCAGTAGGTAACAAATCACAAAAGTATTTTAACTTGTGAAAGGACTTTGTGATTCTTACTCTTCTCTGGATGCCCCTGAGTCTTGCAAGTTTCCTTTATGTCTTCAGGATTATGAGCCTCCCTCTAGAAAGGAATGTTGCCATAAGGAGGAAACAGTGACAGGGTACTCCACACCTTCCTCCTGCTCTTACATTCTTTTCACTCTTTGATGATAATGTCCCCTGAAGTTCGTAAGGATGATAATGATTCTAAGTATTTTCTTCTAGTTGTGGAGAGGCACTGTTCCATCACACTTACTGCACTGGCAGAATCTATCAAATATTTAGATCACTAATACCAGTCCTTCTCAAATTCTTCCAAAAACTATAGAGAAAAAAAATCTTCCAAACTTTGCTTTATAAAACCAGAATCATTCTGATACTAATGTGAGATAAGAATGTTCCAAGAAAATGAAATGATACTTTGACATCTGCCATGATCATCAGGCATAAGTTATGAGACTCAATGAACATAAAAAGCAATATTAATGGAATGTAGAAAGGCAGGAAATGATCATTCCAGCAGGTGAAGCAAAAACACATAAAATTAGCGTATTTGTTCATGACACAAAACTCTCAGTACATTTCAGACAGAATGTGCATATCCCAACACATCCCAACACAATGGATACCAAATATAACAAGTTCACCCTAGTATCATCTCAACAGGAAAAGTTGATTTTCTTCCATGATCAGGTTCAAGACAGATATCCCTACTCTTAAAACTTACATTCAGTGTGGTATTGAGTCCTAGCGAGAGAAAGCAGACAAAAGAAATAGGAGCCATCAGAGAAATAAAAGAAGAAAATTTTCATTAATTAATGTATTTATTCATGTTATTGCAACCTCCCTCCTAATGCCATCCTCACAAAGTCCTCTCTCATTAACCCCTTCCCTTCTCCTTAGAGAAGGGGAACCCCCCTTGGGTATCACCCCACCCTGGGACATCAAGTCAAAGCAGGACTAGGCATATCCTCTCCACTGACAGCCCCAACTCCAATTGTTAGGAGATCTACATGAAGACAAAGCTGTGCATCTACTACAAATGTGTAGAGGGTCTAAGTCTAGCTCCTGCAGGCTCTTTGGTTGGTGGTTAAGTCTCTGTGAGCCCCTATGGGCCCAGGTTAGTTGACTCCTTAGACCTTCTTGTGGTGCCCTTGACCCCTCCAGCACCTTTAATCCTATCTCCAACATTCCACAAGAGTGTCTGAGCTCACCCTGATGTTTGGCTATGGGTCTCTGCATCTCTTTCCATCAGGTAATGGGAGATTATTGCATTTTTCCTAGAAGCACAGCTAAAACATCAGGTTCTAAAGACCATGCCAGTGCAGAAGCAGACCCAGGCTGGCTAGCCAGTGAACCAGGTTCAAGGTTTTTTGTTACTACTGGGGACTACACTGGTCAAGTTTATTTCTAGTAGTCATGTTAATTGTTCCAAAGAAGTAGCCATTGCAGTCCAAGGGTCTACCACTTTGCTAAACTTGCCATTCTTTATGCAGTGAGGCTATGAGGGGAAACAAGTTTGGCACTCCTCATACTATCCCATGAAGTGTGACAGGCTACTACAGGAAGGAACTTGGTGCTGGTATGCCTTATCACTGCCTCCAGAGGCACTGGCACTGTCTCTCTTTCTGTGCCCAAGAAGCAGCTGCTGATGGCTGGTATCGACACAACTTTGCTAGGACTGTCCTTGATGCCATCTCATCTACCTGACCCCTGACCTCTGGAAAGAGACTGTGTTTACCAAGACCCCAATATCAGAAAGCCCTGACCCTTTGTGAAAACCCACAGCAGAGTCTCTCTTTAGAGGACCCAGTCTCCAGATGTGGCTGTCACAGAGGGGTGTTATATTAGAAGAAGAAAGTGAATTAAGGCTGAGAAAAATTAAAGGTAGGAATGCCATATGATCTAGCAACCACATTATTTAGAAGGCACATATATTAGTCTGTCTATGCTGCTGTAAGAAAATTCCACAGCCTGAGTAACTACCGGAAGACAAGTTTTAACAACTGGTAAATTGAAACCAGTTTTGGAGAACACATCCAAGTCATAGCATGTTCAAAGGGAGTGCAACCTGTAGGAAAACAGTCTGAATTCTCATGTTCATTGTAGCGTTACTCACAATAGGCAAGATATCAAGTAAATGTAAATGTCCATCAACAGATAAATGGGTACTTAAAATGTGGTAAGCATACGTGACAAAAATTCTTTTCAGTCTTGGAGTAATTCTTACTTGGAATCATGTGGATAACCCAGAGGACATTATACTAAACAAAGTAAGACACACATAGAAGAAGAGATGGTAAATGATCTTACCAACATATATAATCAAAATGTTGAATTCTGAGAAGCAAAACATCCAATGGCAGTTGTGTAGAAACTGAGGTGGGAGAAAGGGGGATGGGGCGATGTTGGCAAATGGTATAATATTTCAGCTAGAAACTAGTTATGGCAGGGAAGTCTATTGTACTGCATGGTGGCCATGTGAATAATATTTGATTGCACACTTGACATTTTCAGGAAAGTAGGTCTTAAATGTTCCCACCCCAAAAAGAAATATAATAACTCTATGGGGTGATGATATTTTAACTACCTTGACTGAAGTATTTCATAATATTTACATAGCTCAGAACCTCATGTTCTATAGTGTATACACACACACACTCCTACCTACACACAACCCCACACACAATGTTTTTGTTATGCTTCAATGAAGTGGAAAGAGAAAAAAGGTGCCATCATCATGAAAATGGCTAAAGAGACTTAAACGTTTGCTAAGTACTGCTGACAGACCAGTCAGAACATGTATTTTGTGAAAGAAAAGGAGCCCATCATGCTCCCAAGTTTGCACCTTGCATGAATACACACTTATGAGAAGGTGATAAAATTCTGCACCTCGAACTGGTAAACGAAACACTTCAGGGATGCAAGGCCACAAAGCCGAGACTCAGTAAATCCTGTATCTACGGAGACAAGTGCAGGTTCCTCTGTGGAGATTTTCTACTAGACTGTGACTGGAGTCAGACTACTAAAATGAGGCACTGGTCTCTCACCAAGATCCCTTCCGGGGTGATTTCCTAAATGTTGTAACTTCAGGAAAACATCTTCTTTGTTCTTAATTGCCTACATATGAGAGGAAACTGTTATATTAGGTGGTGGGAAAACATTGCTTCCCCATATAAAGCATGATAGCTTTCGATTTCAGAGGTTACATCACAGAACAGGTATCTCTGGACATGGATCCCAAGACAGAAGAGCAGGGCTTGGTAACAGCCTGGGAAGAGGCTTGTTCAAGGGCTTAATGCTAAATGAATAATTACTGAGCCACTAAAGAGGAGAATACCAGCAACGCTAACTTACACTTAGTACCAGTAGAAAGAGGCTAATTGGAACTAGCCCTAGGCAGATATAACAGGTGTGGGATGGTCTTAACTGTCTAACCTTTGTCCACTGAGAGAAACAGAAAGGGGGGGGGAGGAGGAGGAAGAGGGGAAAGGAAAGAGACAGACTCCTTTCCAATATTCAGGACCTCCCATATTCAGAAACCATGTTCATAGGAATAAGCCATTGTAGAAAACATTTTATTGCAGGGTGTCACATATAGGAGCGGACACAAAGTTCACTTTGATGGAGACCCTGGTTAGGTCCTAGTGCAGCAAGAGAAGCAGGTTGAGGTGGAGGTCCTGCCACACTGGAGCGCCTCCCATTGGTTTTCATTGTCTTTTTCATGGTGTCCAGTATCCCACCAGCTGTGCATTTCGCTCTCATGCCTCTAACCACTGTTGTACTCTTATTAATGTGACTCAAGCTCTGCTTTTTTGCCAGCATACTCTGAGGACTCTTTCGACATTCAGTTAACCACAGACACCACACTTATTTGAATGATTCTTCCTTTTGTTCTTGCCGCAAGTGAGGTTGGGGGAGGCTTGAAAGGATGCTGGTTTGAGTTTCTGTGTCACGGCTGAATATAAAGAACTGTTACATCCAGTTACGTAACATTGAGAGGCCACGTTTCCTGAACCCGTTCTTACCTGTGCAGACAGACAAAGGGTGTGCGGGAACTGGGCTGAGAACTGGCTGTTTTCCTGAACTGAAATTGTCCAAATGGCACTTCCTGATGAGTCATGGAGAGTGCACGGGGAGGGGACTCTTGTGTCATTACCAAGGTTACTGAAGTGCTCTGCTATTGCAGAATAAGCTCAGTGGCATTGGTTCTGTATAGAGTTGGCTGCATTGTTCAAACCCTTAAAAAGGTTAGTCTACTTACACATTGTATGTATATTCCCTCAATCTGAAATTTCTATCACAAATACCTTTGAGAGGTACACATCTTCTCAACAAATGGTTTTTATTCCTCTGAGCACTAGAGGTACAAATTAGCTAACTGACGCATTAGTAGGCTTCCTCACTTGATCAATAATTAATCACATCTCCATCATCCGGGAAAGCACAGGCGTCTGCCAGATGAATGAGAAGTGGCATTTATTCCGGGGCTTGAATAAGACACTGTGTGTACAGCACTTGAAACTTAGAAGGTGTTAAACAATAGCTGTCCTCGTAATTAGAAATAGAAACATCTAGAATAAGTGAATAGTTACCAAGGCAGTCCAAAAATATCTTTATAAGGTTGTTCCTGAAATCATATGTAGTTGTGAAGAACCTGGGGCACCTTACAGCCATAGACAACCCTGTGGTTCAAATAGCTCTTTAAAAAAAAAAAAAAAAAAAAACCTTTTAAAAGTCACTTATTAATTAATGTACATCCCAAATACTGCAGAGTTTACATCTTTTTTTCCCTTTTTTATTGTCTATTTTCTTTATTACATTTGAAATGTTTCCCCTTTCCAGGTCTCCCCTTCAGAACTCTCCTATTCCTCTGCCTCTATGAAGGTGCTCCCCGACTCACCCACCCACCCAACCACTCCGGCCTTCCCACCCTGGCATTCCCCTACACTAGGACATTGAACACCCTCAGTCCCAAGGGCCACTCCTCCCACTGATATCCAACAAGGCCATCCTCTGCCACATATGTGGCCTGAGTCAAGGGTTCCTCCATGTGTACTCTTTGGTTGGTAGTTCATTCCCCAGGAGCTCCATGGGGGTTCTGGCCAGTTAACACTGTTTGCTCTCCCCATGGGGCTGCAAACTCCCTCAGCTCCTTCAGTAACTTCTCCAACTCCTCCGTGGGAGACCCTCTACTCAGTCCAATGGTTGGCTTTGAGCATCCGCCTCTGTATTTGTCAGGCTTTGGCAAAGCCTCTCAGGAGACAGCCGGATCAGGCTCCCTTCAGCAAGCACTTCCTGGCATCCACAATAGCGTTCAGGTTTGGTGGCTGTATAGGGGATGGATCCCCAGGTGGGGCAGTCTCTGGATGGCCTTTCCTTCAGTCTCTGCTCCACACTTTATCTCCATATTTTCTCTTGTGAGTATTTTGTTCCTCCTTCTAAGAAGCACTGAAGCATCCACACTTTAGCTTTCCTTCTTCTTGGGCTATGAATTGTATCTTGGGTATTCAGAACTTTTGGGCTAATACCCACTTATCAGTGAGTGCATACTGTGCGTGTTCTTTTGTGATTGGGTTACCCCATTCAGGATGATATTTTCTCGTTCATCCATTTGCCTGAGAATTTCATGAAGTCATTGTTTTTAATAGCTGAGTAGTATTCCATTGTGTAAATGTACCACATTTTCTGTATCCTTTCCTCTGTTAAGGGCCATCTGGGTTGTTTCCAGCTTCTGGCTATTATAAATATTGCTGCTATGAACATGGTAGAGCATGTGTCCTTATTAGAGGTTGGGCTCTTTCCCTCCTGAGTTTTTGCTGTTGGCCAGTTCACTCAACAAAGAGTCTTAGTCATAATTCCCTCACTATAAAATGGGTATAACAGTAACATTATCTTTTTCACCAATTATTGTGAAACTAAATCAGGAAAATGTAGGAACTTATTCAAACACATTTAAAACACAAGCTGCTTCAGGAAATATTCCAGGCATAGATGTTACAAAAACGTAGAAGACACAGCCTCCATTTTTGCCTCAGTTAGAACAGGTCCACTCATAGTAATGTGCCTTGTGATGGAGATGTACCAGAAACTCATTTAGACTTACATTAGAGGGCAAATAGAGGACAGACCACACAATAATTTGTTTTTAAGTAGAATGTCATATGGGTTGCGTATATAATTATACCTTAACTCATGAAAAGTATATTTTTATCGTTCAATTTTTAGCATTTCTTGTTTTTCCTTCAGTGTGGAGTTACTGATTGGAGGTCTGAGTTCTATTTTTTTTTTTATAAACTCTACCTAGAAGATACCATATATACTTCCCAATAATTACAGTTTTCTTAAAGTAGAATGGCTACTTAAAGACACTTAGAAAGCAGTTAAACCTATAAAAATGCGGAGTGAATCCTGCGGTGTAGGGAGGACAGCAAAGAGGCTCTATCATTGAAGCTGGAGCAAAGGCAGTACAACAGGTCAAAGGGGACAGCATGTGCTGAGGCTTGCCAGTGAGGAGGCTTTCAAGGCATGGAGAACTGTATGTGAAAAACCAGAGAGATGCCTCAGTAATTAGGGACATGCTGTCCTGTGTAGAGGAATTTGGTTCCAGCATCCTCACTGGGTGACCTGTGACTCCAGGTCCACGATCATCTGGTCCTCTGTCCTTCTCGGTACCCTTACATGTGCCCATAGCCACACACAATCACATGTGCAAATGTGTAATTTTAAAATCATATATCTTGTCTTAAAAGTTAGAGAAGAGCAAATTATAAAAGTAAACTTTACACGCACTTTCCTAATGCATGCTTGGGAAGGGTGATTTAAATGCAGGTGTCTTGAGACCTGGACAGATACAGTTCTGCCCACTGTGTCCAACCTTTGTCTGTATCCTCTAAGTTTGGCTTTGTTTTCTAAGTTTTCTAAGCTTCCTAAATACTCAGGTCATCTTTATGCTACCTGTTTAAAATTTCTCAGGAGGTTCGCCTACAGGGTCTACTCCCACATCATCAAGGATGGAGATGGCCACCAATGAACACACTTCTAGCACAGGGTTAAGACTGACTCCAGTAATGACTGGCTGTGAGGATGAAATGCTCATTTAATACAGTCAAGCCAAGCCAAGCCAAGCCAAGCCAAGCCAAGCCAAGCCAAACCCAAGTGAGAGTTACCCTCAGCTACTCACCCTGCTAAAAACTGTGATTGCAAAAAGGGTACTGCCTGATACCTGTAAATGACAATGCCTACATATGTCTAGCATATCTTCCTTCGGGTACCACTCCTTACCTTACAGTCTTCCTCATTTGTCATCCTCAAATGACACCTACCCAGCAACCATGTTCTTTGCCTTGATCATACCATCCTTAGTTTTATAGTAATATACTTGCTTTTCCCTCTCAGGACATATTTCCTGAGATTGTTCTAATGGGTATTTCATTTTGCCAGGAGCATCTATCTGCCCATGCAAGAGATTTTTTTTTCATGTTTGAAGTTCAGTATTTCTGCCCCCCCAGAAACAGTAGCTCCCACAGTACAGTCAGCAGTTGCACATTAAGTATTCAACTGAAGAAAGGACAGTTTGAAGATGAAGAAAATACAGCTGCAGTTTTGAACATGCTTCCAGAGAGAACAGCATGCTTTGGGAAAAGAAAGAATCTGAAGAGGAGAAGGGCTGGGGAGACAGCTCGTCGAGCACAGCGAACTTGAGTTTGGTGCATATCCAGCTCAGAACACATGTTAAAAATAAGAAACTTCCTGACCAGCAGGGCATAATAGTTCTCCTACTTGGAAAGCCAAACATGCAGATCTCTAGGGTTTGCTTCTACCCTAGACCAGCCAGTTTCTCCTACTTGGCAAGTTTCCAGCCAATAAGAGATTTGATATTGAAAGAAAAGGTGGACAATGCTCAAGAAATGACATCTCATGTTCTTTTCTGGCACATAAACACATGTGGAAATGCATACACATCAACATGAACACACACATGTAATATTAGAGGAGCTGTGTCCTTGTCTGGACTTGTCTCCTACAGAGAGATTAGAAAGGCTAAGACAGAGAAACTTTGAGGAATGATCATAGGAGCTGGGATATTTAATATACAGGGAGTACTTAGGTACTCAATCTATGCATCATACACTGAAAGAAGATTTCCAGCTGTCATGTGAGCCCACTTTTTGCTGGAAATAAAGCTAAAAGGAGCCACCACACACTTTTTCTAGATTATTTCACATGAAGTTTAATATCCAAGTATTTTCTTTATCTACAACAGTTTTGCCACAGTAAGTACATCAAGATCAACAATGTGTTAAAAAAAAATTAGAATTTCATTAGGCAGCTATGTGAAAATATGTTTGTTAATGTCTGGGCCATTGTCTATGTATCTTAATTTCATATAAAAGTTAGTTGGCATGTCATTACCTTTCAAAGATCTCCTGGAGTGCCATTCTCTGGTCTGCTGTAAATGGCTCGACTTGCCTTTCATGGACGAATGTGTGTGCTCCATACATAAATGTGTTAAGATCCATGATTAGGCTTGGCCTGCAGGTTTGATGGCCCATCCTGAGGGTATCATTGGTCAAAAGAAAAAGGAAAGACAACTAAAAATGCATATGTACCCAGGACAACAGCAATGGCCCCTGAGAACCTTTCTACCCGTAAGAAAGATTAATCTCTTGGGAGAATGGAGAAGTAGGTAACATTGTTAGGTCGCTAGTTGGCTACTACCAACCAGGCTTGAAGAACATAGAACTGTACTTCCCTCCTAATCAATAGCTTGTAAAACCAAAGAGTGATCTGGGCTTGATGGCATGCTCTGTTAATCCTAGAAATCTGGAGGCAGAGGGAGGGGACTTTCTTTGAGTTTAAGACCAGCCTTATTTATATTGAGAGTCCCAGACTAGCCACGCTACATAGTGAGACCGTACCTGAAAATAATAAATAAATGAATCCAAAGACAGGGACTTCAGGAATGAACATAATTGTCAGGCTGCGTTGTACCTGTTGCTCTGGGAAGAGGCCTAGCATCCTGAGCTTCTCCAAAGGTCATTGGTTGACAACTATCTAAATCTCACTCCAGTGACTCTACATTTCATACATCTATCTAGAGAAATGCTTTCTGATTTAAAAAAGCATACTACTTCCTCATCCTATAAGAAAATTAAATGGGTTTGTCAGTCACCTGGACAGAACAAAAGACTTCTCCTTGGGAAAGCTGACAGTTCCAGAGACTTCAGAAAAGGTACAAAAGCTAGCTAAAACACAAATTGACACAATGGTTTTTTCACCCCTGTCCACTGTCACTCCTTGAGCGTGGCCCACTTTACTCTCTAATGAGCTCTCTCTGTGTTCTATACTGTGAATCTCCTCTGAATTCTGTTTAAGGAGATCACAAGGAGTGCAAGCTCAGAGGAGCCCAGAGTAAAAGCCTAGTGACAAAGTCACACTTAATTGAAAGTTCAAATAGCCCACATTCCACCCTACCAAATAACAGTATATAAAAAAAACCCTCACAGACAAAAAATGCATCTAGACAATAATCAATAAAAAGACACTGATGTGTTCCTCATATAGAGCCATAACCGGAAAAAAGTTCAGTCTTGCTGTTACATAAAGAGGAATCATAACTGGTAGAAAATACAGTTTTGCTATCACACAAGAAAGCTCACATACATACATGTGTGTGTTTGTGTGTGTCTGTGTGTGTCTGAGTGTGTTTGTGTGTCTGTGTGTGTGTTTGTGTGTGTCTGTGTGTGTCTGAGTGTGTCTGTGTGTGTGTTTGTGTGTGTCTGTGTGTGTCTGTGTGTATCTGAGTGTGTTTGTGTGTCTGTGTGTGTAAGTGTATGTCTGTGTGTGTCTGTATGTGTCTGAGTGTGTTTGTGTGTCTGTCTGTGTGTGTGTGTCTCTGTGAGTATGTCTGTGTGTGTCTGTGTGTCTTTGTGTGTGTGTGTCTGTGTATGTATGTGTGTCTGTGTGTCTCTCTGTGTCTATGTGTGTCCTTGTGTGTGTCTGAGTGTGTTTGTGTGTCTGTCTGTGGGTATATCTGTGTGTGTGTGTCTGTGTGTCTCTGTGAGTATGTCTGTGTGTGTCTGTGTCTTTGTGTGTGTGTGTCTGTGTATGTGTGTGTCTGTGTATGTGTGTGTGAGTGTGTATCTGTGTGTCTTTGTGAGTGTGTCTGTGTGTCTGTGTGTCTGTGTGTCCTTGTGTGTGTGTGACTGTGTATGCGTGTATTTACCTGTGTATGTATGTGTGCCTCTTGTGTGTGTGTGTGTGTGTGTGTGTGTGTGTGTGTGTGTGTATGTGTTCATGCACACAGTCACAGTGCTGCATTGTCTGTGCGTGGATTGCATCTTGCAGAGGACGAAACCACAGAACAGCAAATAGAACGGATTGACTCTCCGGTTAGACCAGCACAGAAGAAAATAATTTGTGTGAACATTTGTCCCTGGCCTCAGGCAGATTTGCAGCTTGTCCCTAAGAAGCTGAAGTGGGGAAGATGAGAAGGGAGGGGGGATTATTTTTCCCACTTCCGCCGTGTGCTGAGCTCACCCTTCCCTTGAATGGCTGAGTCTGTGGTTATGCCAGCATTCAGGATTGCCTTCCATCTGAGTTACACAGAGAACCACAGCAATTTTCCATAGACTCGGGCCCCAGCTGAGTGTTCCTCTCTCACAACCATTCCCTGTTAGTAGAAACAGTTCCTTGGACTAGACATAAGGGCAAGCACACTTTGTTGGTCTCCCTTGTCCTTCATGGCCACACCAAAGTCAGGAAAAGTATGTATTATCATCCCCCACTTTGCTCTCTGTGTGATTTGCTGCTGAATTCCTTGAGCTCTGACATTTGACATTCTAGACTTATTCCATTTGATTGGAAGTAGGCCTATATTTTTAGATGAAGATCTGAACAATAATTGGAAGCAAAATAAACACCCTTCTAAAACCCGAAGCACCCTGGAGTGATTAAATTAAAACCAAGGACAATTAGTTCAGATTCCTTCTTGATTCAATTTGAATCTTCCAAATGAGGAATGTTGTTGGTGAATGTCTTAAGACTCACTTTAATGCACATTTTATCAATTTTGAGTTCATGGTCAATTTTTCTTTTAATTTCACCTTTTCACAAATAGTAAATTTGAAAGTGTCCTGCTAAGATTTCAAGGGGGCATTAGTTCTCCCCTCGCATCTTCTCTCTGGTCTTATGAGAGTGGTCCATTGTGTCCCAGGACAACAGTTTCTTTGCGGCTCTGAATCTTAGACACTAAAGACAGTCTCTCTTCAATGGTGTTACTACAGGGGAAAAAAAGAAATTTCAGTGCCTCATAGAAGGGACAATCTAATCCTCTTTGCTGGTACATCTGCTGTGGCAGTTTTACTCTGCAAATCAAAAGGCATCCCATTAATTGAAGTTCCTTTTCCTTTCATTTTTATTCAGTTTGTGAAATGTGACCAGTATTCAGCAAAAAGGAAAAAAAAGTTTCAGGTCACTTTATTCACAAATTTCCACCCAAAGGGTGTGCACTTGGATTTGTTGTCTGATTTCCGCTTACTGTCCCCCCCTCCCCTTCTATTCGATGGAAGGAACCCTTCTCTGGCAGAGTGCAATACATTCAGAGGGCTTTACAAAACAAAGCTTTGAGCTCTGAGTCAGCAACAAACTCATCTTTGTTCGTGGGCTTCTATTAAGGAAAGAAGGCCAATTTTATGCAGGTTTCTATGGCAGGCTTCACAAAGGCATCTCTCTGTGTGCGAGCTCTCTGGCAGGGACAGCCGACTCTGAGATCATCGCTTTCAGTAATCAGCAGCTGCAGTGAAGATCAGAGAGAGAAAATCATAAACTGGTTTATAGAGTGATTTTCCTGGGGAGACTGAAATATAAATTCATTCGAGGGTTAGCAGTCAATAAAGACAGCCTGTTGGTTGCATGCATGTGCAGAGCTCAAAGCGCCCCTCTGCATTTTCCTTCAGCACCAAACAAACTTTGATTGGTTATTCACATCATTTGTCTTGAAGAGGAAGTGAAGCTCATTTGCATTTCCCTGGGTTTCCCTGGAAATTCGAAGCAATTCCTCTCCATTTAATGGTGTTGAGTGTGTTCAGGATTATGTTAAGTTATAATATCACAGCGTGTCTCCAGTCTGTGAACATTTGTTGAACAATATAGTGCAGGTTCCATACGATTCTCAATTGGACCACCTGGAGTTAGTTTAAGACTTCTGAGATATATGATAGACTTTTGGAAGAAACAAAATATTTCCAACTAGTTCCTGAGGCAAACATTTAAAAATCAACAACATAAAAACATGCCCATTTGTCATGAGACTTTAGGATAGTGGTTCTCAAGCTGTGGGTTGAAGGATGCTTTCACAGGGGTGGCCATCACAAAACAGAGATATTTACATTGTGATTCATAACAGTAGCAGAATTACAGTTATGTAGTAGCAACAAAAGTGTAATTTTATGACTGGGGGTCACCACAACGTGAGGAACTGTGTTAAAGGGTCTCAACATTAGGAAGGTTGAGAACCACTGCATTAGGAGAGAGTAATCTGTGCTCAAGTTTTCTCAAGAATATTTCAAGAGATTCCTGTATGTTCTGAATTTTAAAGTTTCATATTAATTAAGACTTGATAAAAAGTGCTGAACTTAAACTTCTTACAGTTCCAGGACATCTCAAAATCTGAAATGTGTGAAGAAGGGGCATTCCTTTCATCCCTTTTACCTTCAAGAGACTTTTGCTCCAAAGATCGTACTTGGAGGAAGTTCTGAGCATGGGTGAGAGTCAGCACAGAACAGTCTTTGAAGGGATCAAAACTCAGGCTCCCCAGGATGGCAATGTATTTTGAAAAAAATAAAAAGAAAATATTTGGTTTTCTGTGGTTACATAAAATATTTATGATCAGAAGCTATCTGAAAGAATGTACTCAAAAATCAATTACAATGTCAAATAAGAAGAATGCTCACTACCTTTTTGTAAATAGGAAACCTTTGGAGCCTCCAGTTGTAAAAGAACAGTTTATGATTCTCCTTTCAGAATTCCATAGCATAAAGCCAGAGCTTGAAAGGAGCACTTAGAAGTTGCCTTTGCTCGACAGCCTTGACACCTCATTTGGGTCTACAAAATAATCAGAAGCAGAATGAAGTTGGCCATCTGTGTCTTAATTTTCTTTCTGTCTGTCTCCTTTGGCTGAAGGCACAGAGATAAGTCTTCATCCTTAGCCTTTCCCCTTGAGCCATTTTGAATTCCTAGAAGAACAAAATTCTGTAATACAGACCACCCTCAAATGAGACTACCCAGGAGTGTAAGAATCAGACTGAACTCAAGTGATGAAAATAAAAGAGCTTCTTCATTGCGGACCCAGAACTGAGACGTTGACTTGATCACCTACTATGCCTAAGTATGTGGATCTCCTGTCCCAATTTTGTCTCTACTTAAGCCTACAGCTCCTGTCAGTAGTAACCTGACAGTGGTTTGTGGTTTCTAGATCCCTAGATAGAAGTCAGACTAAATAAAGTCCTTCTCGGTTTTGCCTCCTTACTTTCATGCCATACTGAGGAGAGGTGGCTAAACCTAGCTTGCTGGGGATGCTGCTGCTCTGGTTTTTACCTTCATGACTCCATGTGTAGAATGAAGACATGAGAAGCCTGTGCTGCTCAAGTGTGTGAAAATTTAGCCTAAGCTACCATACTACCCTTTCCCAACTCATTGCCAACAACTACAGATCCCAGACGGGGGAAAGCCATATTTTCATTATGTTGTGCTTTCTATTGTAGACTGAGATCTGATAGCAAAGACTTTGTTCATTCTTGTTTTTTTGTTGCTTTAGGCAAAATATACTTACAAGTCCTAGGTAAAGTGTAAACAAGATAAATGTGGGTGCCTGCTTTTCTGCAACACAGAACTAGAAGGGAGAAACAAAACAATGTGTTGTGTACTTTCCAGTCAAGTGATGATCTTCTTCCCTTTCTAAATTGAAAAAAAAATGCACAGAGGAGAAATTACTGATATTCTGAAGGATGTATAAGATCAGTCTATCCTGAAACTTGCCTGGCTCAAGGAAGTCATCTTCACAGGCCATTAGCTTGATACTTTGTTGTAAATGTTTTACATTTACCCTGACTGCACTTTGGGATAATAATTCATAATGAGTGAGGATGATCCTCTGAATTTTTGCCCAGGATTTCTGAGCAACTGTTTCTGTTTGTCAGTGACTGATGAGTCACAGTTCACATGAGATCTGCTCAATGTGCCAACTGTTGCAAGAAAACAAGAACAATTTCAACTTTGGAATCCTTATCACAAGTCTGAACTTCTCTGGGTTGGAAAATAACCCTGGAGACACATACCTCAGTACTGGATATACCACAGAACATAAAGAATCTCTTTGCATTCCCCATACAAGCTGAGACTTGGCTAAAGGGTGTTTCTGAGTATATATATATATATATTATATGTGTATATGTATATATAGATATGTATATAAATGAAAGATAATGGCTGAACTAAAGAGAAAGATAGTGACAGACAAATTGATAAAAATCAATACATGTCAGAATGCTTGAAAATTTATGAGAATTTAGAAACAAATGCTCTAGCTTTATTCTTCCAGTGGCTATTTGTTAGCCTCTGCTGCAGCTCACACTCTAGGTTTGGCCTTCTATCATTGGCTATTTGTCAGCCTCTGTTGCAGCTCATTCTCCTTCCACTTCTAGCTGTAAACTTTAACCCAAAAGAATGTACATATGCACTGACATCTTAGATAACTACAGCCCTTCCAGCAAACAGCTGTCCATGGCCACTTCTTAGTTCTAGGGTGTGCATGTCTACAGCTAGTCCTTTCTCTAGAAGTATGAATCAAATGGCAAAAAGGAAGAAAACCCTAACCAGGAGCTTTCCAGACAGGGAAGAGCGGATTCTTGGCCTCTTTAACACATACCCACAAGGAAGGTATAGCCTTCATTTTGCATAGGCTTCCAATTTGGTGTTTATCATGTTGGGGGGTGGGAGATGGTAGTGAAGGTTGAAAGAGAGAGAGAGGTCAACACAGTACCTTCTACAGCACACCCTTCCAAACTCAGCCTGAGTTGTACTAGTTTACTATACAAAATTTTGCAAGTATTTGGCATTTAATAGAATATAGATGAGAAGGTATTGAAATGTTTTGATTTTCAGATCTTACCACGGCTGCAAGGTGATGGAGTCACCTGAAATCGAACAAGATTTGAAGGAGCACACCTAGAAAACAGCTGGAGAGTGGCAGACAAGAGTCTATTGTCCTTGTGGGTCCCTGTGAACAGCATCAGTTAACAACGAATACAATGCTCTCACATTCTTCAAAGGCCTTGGAGACACTAAGAAACAGATTTGTCTGTGGGAGCAAGCCACAGTGAGAAACGAAACTCTCACTCCCATGAATCTTACTACCTATGCCAATGTGGCTTTATCATCTATTTCCCTTGGCTAATAGAATTTTAATACTCCACTTCTTTTTTTATCAATATAAATTTCAGAAAATGAATCCCCAGAAAGAATAAAATTATAACTCTTTATTGTTTGCTCCAGGAACATTCTGGAAAAGAATGAGTATTAGATTGCATAACATAATCTAGAATACTTTTCCTTGCTATGTTCAGTAACTCATTTTTATATTAGAATCCTTCCACAGTCTCAAAAGAGTCTTTAAATCTCACAATTCTCCCCTCTTTTCCTTCATACTGAGTAGTTACTAAAAATTTTCCAGGTCCTGTTCCCTCTCTTCTCATGGTGTGGTTTAAAGATAGTTTCAGGTTGGGCTCTTTAATTGTCCATGTGTTAGAGACTTAGTCTATCAAATAGTGTGATGGTGTAGAGGTGCTTGAACTTGGGTTTTTTTATTACTCCAAATAAATTTGAGAATTGCTTTTTCTAACTCTATGAAGAATTGATTTGGAATTTGGTGGGGATTGCATTGAATCTGTAGATTGCTTTCAGCAAGATGGCCATTTTTGCCATATTAATCCTGCCAATCCACAAGCATGGGAAATCTTTTCATCTTCTGAGGTCTTCTTCAATTTCTTTCTTCAGAGACTTGAATTTCTTGTCATACAGATTTTTTACTTGTTTGGATGGAGTTACACCAAGATATTTTATACTGTTTGTGATGATTGTGAAGGGTGTCATTTCCTTAATTTCTTTCTCAGCCCATTTATCCTTTGAGTAGAGGAAGGCTACTAATTTGTTTGAGTTAATTTTATATCCGGCCAGTTTGCCCAAGTTGTTTATTAGCTGTAGGAGTTCTCTGGTGGAATTTTTGGGGTCACTTAAGTATACTGTCATATCACCTGTGAATAGTGATATTTTGACTTCTTCCTTTCCAATTTGTATCTCTTTGACCTCCTTTTGTTTTCTAATTGCTCTGGCTAGGACTTCGAGTACTATATTGAATAGATAAACAGAGAGTGGCAGTCCTAGAAATCAGTCTGGCAGTACCTCAGAAAATTGGATATAGTACTACCTGAGGACCCAGCTATTCCACTCCTGGGTATATACCCAGAAGATGCTCCAACATATAACAAGGACACATGCTTCACTCTGCTCATAGCAGCCTTATACTAGCCAGAATCTAGAAACAACCCAGATGGCCCTCAACAGAGGAATGGATACAGGAAATGTACATTTATAAAATGGAATAATACTCACCTATTAAAAACAATGACTTGATGAAATTCACACGCAAATGGATGGAACTTGAAAATATCCTGAGTGAGGTAACTTAGTCACAAAAGAACACACACAGTATGCACTCACTGATTAGTGGATATTAGCCCAAAAGTTCAGAATAGCCAAGATTCAATTCACAGACCATATGAAGCCTAGGAAGAAGGAAGAGCAAAGTGTGGATGCTTCAGTGTTTCTTAGAAGGAGGAAAAATGTTCACAGGAGGAAATATGGAGATAAAGTGTGGATCAGAGACTGAAGAAAATGTCATCCAGATACTGTCCCATCTGGGGATCCATCTCATATACAGTCACCAAACCTGGACGCTATTGTGGATGCCAGGAAGTGCTTGCTGATGGAGGAGTTGGAGAAGGGACTGGAGGAGCTGAATGGGTTTGCAGCCCTTTGGGGGGAGCAACAGTATAAACCGGCCAGACCTCCCATAGCTCCTGGGGACTGGACCACCAACCAAAGAGTACACATGGAGGTACCCATGGCTCAGGCTGCATATGTGGCAGAGGATGGCCTTGTTGGACATCAGTAGGAGGAGAGGCTCTTTGGAATGTAGGGGAATGCCAGGGTGGGAAGACAGGAGTGGGTGGGTGGGTGGGGAGCACCCTCATGGAGGCAGGGGTAGGGGGATAGGATGGGGGGGCTTCCAAAAGGGGGAGCTGGAAAGGGGAACATTTTGAAATCCCAATAAAGAAAATATTCAATATAAAAGGGAAAAAAAAACAAAATGAATCAAAAACAACAAAAAGAAATAAAGCAAGAAACAAAACAATAAAATGATTTCTAAAGACATTGCTATATTTGTGTTCTTTTAGGGTCTGTATGAGATCAGCCCAGGATGTTCTCAGCCAATCATTGGACTGAGCACAAGGTCCCCAGTGGAGGAGCTAGAGAAGGGACTGGAGGAGCTGAAGGGGTTTGCAGCCCCATAGGAGGAACAACAATATGAACCAACCAGTACCCCTAAGAGCTCCCAGGGAGTAAACCACAAACCAAAGAGTACACATGGAGGGACCCATGGCTCCAGCTACATACATATGCAGAGGATGGTATTGTTGGACATCAATGGGAGGGGAGAAGGTCTTGAGAAGGGTTGATGCCCCAGTGTAGGGGAATGCCAGGACAGGGAATCGAGAATGGTTGGTAAGCAGGGGGTAGGTGAATGGGATAGGGGATTTTCAGAGGGGAAATCAGGAAAGGGGATAACATTTGAAATGTAAATAAAGAAAATATCTTGAAAAAAATGACATTGCTATAGAGACCACCTCCAGTAGATAGATAGACATGGCCCCCAGTCGACGGATGGGGCCACTCACCTATCTCAATGTTTTTAACCCAGGGATGTTCTTGTCTACAGGAAAGACAGGGACAATAAATGGAGCAGAGACTGAAGGCAGGGCCATCCAGGATCCACACCACCTGGGGATCCATTCTGTCTGCAGACACCAAATCCTGACACTGTTGCTGTTGCCAAGAGGCGCTTGGTGACAGGAACCTGGTGTGGCTGTTCCTTAGGAGGTTCTGCCAGCAACTGACTAATGCAGATGTTGATGCTTGGAGCCAACCATCAGACTGAGTGCAGGGACCCTCATAGAGGCAAAGGTGGAGCGGGGAGAGGGCAGATGTGGGAAGGGTGTTATGAAGGATAACCAGGAAGGGGAATATCATTTGAGATGTAAAAGAATAGAATGATTAATAATAATAATTTTTTAAAGGCATTGCTATACCCTTATAGCAGAGCACAACTCAACCTTCTTATGATAGATAGCAATGATTCCAGAGATCCACAGCTGGACAATGTCCAGAGAGACGCTTTGGACTTCTTAACCCTTAATTAGATTATTATTTTTTTATTAAACTCCCTCTCTCCAAGCTCAGAGATCTATGTGAAAGTGGAACCAAAAAGTAAGAGGCAGAGGTGGTAGACAAACCCAAGGAAAAAGTTTTCCAGAAAGAACAGGACTAGTGTATAAATGAGCCTACAGAGACAGTTAAAAATGCACAAGACCTACACAGGTTCAAACCAGAAGAAAATACCAGTTCTGATAAGGAAAAGTGGATACAAAGTCCTACCTCAGTGAAGCTATTTGCAATTGACATCTGCCAGACAGGACAATCAATTTTTGCCAATGGAATGCCATTGGCATTCCTAGGCAAGCCAAGGAATAACTGGCCAACACAAAATGAAGTTTGTGTAGTTTTGTGTTTTGTGGTTTCTTTTGATATTTTGATATTTGTTGTTGTTTCTTGTGAGGTTTTTTGTTTTATTTTTTGTTTCTCTTTTTTTCCTGAGAGAAAGAGAGAAAAGGAGAGCTGCCTCTCCCTTGCACGTGGAGAGTCTGCCTCCAGGGACCGCTGTGACCCGGAGTCTCCAGTGAGAGCCTCTCTCCAGTGAGTTCCTAAGCTGGGAGCAGCCACCTGGGAGGCACAGGCCCCACAAGTCGCAGGGATCTTGGCGTCAGGGAAAGGACAAGCTCCGGTCAGACTCACTAAGAACATCTATCACCAAAAATCAAGAGATGGTGAAAGGCAAATGCAAGAATCCTACTGTGGGGAGCCGTGAAGCTTGAGAGGCATTCGCCATGTCAAGATGGCACCTACTTCCACTGTTAACTCCTAGTAAACAATTGTTTGCGCATGTGCGTAGAGTGAAAAAGACGCCATGTCACGGCCCATCCCGGGGCTTAGCAGACACGCCGCACTGTTGGTGTATATAAGCAGTGCGGATTTTGGGCTCGACCTCTTTTTCCCTCTGGGAGAGGGCGGTAAACGTCGCTGAAGAAGGAACCTAGTGTGTCTGCGTGTCTTCTTCCCAGCGAGACGACTGCGCGGGCTACATCCTACCAACAGAAACCAAGACTACTTGGCTTCATCAGAACCTAGTACTCCCACTGCAGCAAGTCCTGGATATTCCAAAACACCGGAAAAGCAAGAATTGGATCTAAAAGCATATCTCACAATGCTGATAGAGGAACTTAAGAAGGACACGAATAACTCCCTTAAAGAAATACAGGAGAATACAAATAAACAAGTAGAAGCACTTAAAGAACAAACTCAAAAATCCCTTAAGGAATTGCAGGAAAACACAAACAAGCAGGTAAAGGAATTGAGTAAAACCATCCAGGACCTAAAAATGGAAGTCGAAACAATAAAGAAAGCACAAGAGAGAAAAGGAACATGAAGTTTGGTAGGTGGCTAAGTGATAATACACGTTTTGATTGTCCAGATAATAGTATGTAATTATTACTTCATATTGTAGACTGTTGTCCTTGGAGCAAAACAGCCACCATCTTTATTAGGTCAGTTATGCCTGCTTACATGAATTAGTCATCATCAGTTCTATGGTCTGTGGACATTCCTTTATAGAATGAAAGAGTGTAGCAATCATTGAATCCTCATCTGAATGTCTTGCTACTCTTCCTGGACAATTCTGCCCCAATTGTACTTTGGATCTCAAGAAGAAGATAGAGGACATAGGTTGAGAAAGTTTTGGGGAAGGAGACTTTATCTATGTGTCCATGGAGAAACTATCATCCATGAATGTAGACATAATTATTAATAAATTCCAATGGTGGTCTGCTACCTGCCCCAATGGTTTATATTCCTGAAAGAAACAAATACACACAGCCTTTATATTTTAATATGCCTTAAATAGAACAATAGCTGGGCTACTAGCTGATCTTCAGTGCTGTTAGAATCTACCTCCGGCTGATAATTCTGAATTACTACTTACTAAATTCTATGTTCTATCTCAGCTGCTCTGTACCCAGTTGAGCTGCATTCTCATTCTCCTGGCTCCTTTACATGGCAGCCATACTTCTCTGTCCTGACCTCTTCTCGGGCATGGAGTCTCTCCTCTCTTCCACACTTTCCCAGCATGGCTTATCTTCTCTTCCTCTCCCAGTCCCAAACCTGGGGATCCTAAAATTCTGCCTCTGTCCTCCCCAGCTATTGGCTATTTACATCTTTATTTACCAATCAGAACCAATTGGGCAGGTTCCCATAAGCTATGTGTAAACCCTCTAATTCAAACATATTTTGGGGGAACATAATTTGCATTCATAGTGCAAGCAGCTACACATGAAGGGTAGAGACCTGCCAATATAGCTGTTTTAGGGGCATCCATGCCTCTTTTGGTAATACCCTCAAGCCATGTTCCATAAGTCAACCTAGTAAACTCACTGGCTCATCATGGTAAACTTTAGTAGAATTGCACTGTATTAGTCGGGATTTCTATTGTTGACATAAAACAATGTCCAAAAGCAACTTAGGGAGGAGGAAGGGGGCTTATTTAAACAAACATCTCAGGTTCATGCCAACATTGAAGGAAGTCAGGACAGGAACTGAAGACAGAAACGGGAATCTTCCTACATGTTGTGTATAGTACCTAGATTTGTGAAAGAACTAAAAAATGCTACACAAAAGTCATGAGATTGGACAGGTACATTTACAACAACGCTCCTTTAGCTATGATATTACCTTCTAGAGAATGCCTGTGCTCTCTAGGAGGAACTGTAGGGCTAGGCATATATTCCTATAATATTCTTTGAATTCTTTGTTTGATTAAACAGCTTGAGGAAGTGTGAAAAAACATAATACTGCCAATTTAGCTATTTCTCTATGGTGCTGAGGCATTTAGTCTAGAGATGGGAATATATGAGCTCAATCTGATTTTATTTCTCCTTGCCGAGAAGTAGAATATATTTCTAATTATAATACTTCTCTTGCATTTTTAAATTTTTTATTAGATATTTTCTTTATTTACATGTCATATGATATCTTCTTTCCCAGTTTCCCCTCCAGAAAAAAGAATAAAATAAAACAAACAAACAAACAAAAAAACCCTGTTCCCTCCCCCTTCTCCCTGCTTACCAACCCCACCTCTCCTGCTTCCTGGACCTGGCATTCCCCTACACTGGGGCATAGAACCTTCACAGGACCAAGGGCTTCTCCTTCCATTGATGACCGACTAGGCCATCCTCTGCTACATATGATGCTGGAGCCATTAGTCCCACCATGTGTACTCTTTGGTTGGTGTTTTAGTCCCTGGGAGCTCTGAGGGTACTAGGTAGTTCATATTGTTTGTCCTAAGGGGCTGCAAACCCTTCAGCTCCTTGGGTCTTTTTTCTAGCTCCTTCACTGGAGACCTTGTACTCAGTCCAATGGATGGCTGTGAGCCTCTACTTCTGTATTAGTCAGGTACTGTCAGAGCCTCTCAGGAGACAGCTATATCAGGCTCTTATCAGCCAACACTTGCTGGCCTCCACAATAGTGTCTGGATTTGATGATTGAATATGGGAAGGATTCCCAGGTAGAGCAGTCTCTGGATTGTCCTTCCTTCAATCTCTGCTCCATAGTTTGTCTCTGCAACTCCTTCCTTGGGTATTTTGTTCCCCCTTTTAAGAAGGAATGAAATATCAACACTTTGGTCTTCTTTCTTCATGAGTTTGTTGTGCTTTTTGGATTGTACTTTGGGTATTCCAATCTTCTGGGCTAATATCCACTTATCAGAGAGTGCATACCATGTGTGTTCTTTTGTGATTGGGTTATCTCACTCTGGTTGATATTCTACAGATCCATCCATTTCCCTAAGAATTTCATAAATTCATTGTTTTTAATAGCTGAGCAGTACTCCATTGTGTAGATGTACCACATTTTCTGTATCCATTTCTCTGTTGAGGGACATCTGTGTTGTCTCCAGTTTCTGACTATTATAAATAAGGCTGCTATGAACATAATGAAGCATGTGTCCTTCATAGTTGGATCATCTTCTGAGTATATGCCCAGGAGTGGTATAGCTGGGTCCTCTAGTAGTACTATGTCCAATTTCTGGAGGAATCACCAAACTGATTTCCAGAGTGGTTGTACAATCTTGCAATCCCACCAGCAATGAGGGAGTGTTCCTCTTTTTCCACAACCTCTCCAGCATCTGTTGTCACCTGAGTTTTTTATCCTAGCCATTCTGACTGGTGTGAGGTGGAATCTCAGGGTTGTTATGATTTGCATTTCCCTATAAAGGCAGACCTATCAGAATTACACTAGACTTCTCTTGCATTTTTGAGTAATAGTATTCAGATGTGTGAACTTCTTAATTTTATTTTGGACAGTTTTACACACACATATATTGACACATAAAATTCATATATATGTACTAATATAAATATATATATATGTGTACTATTGTGATTCTATTCTCCCCCATTAACATTTTTCCCTCTAAAGATCTCTTTCTTCTCAATTTGCCCTCCAGTAGGTACATAACTGACAGACATAATATTTCCTACTGCAGCAGTCATTATCAGTAAGGAAGGGATGGGGTCTCATAAATACCTTTTTGAAAATTTATTTATTTATTTATTTATTTATTTATTTATTTATTCATTTATTGTTATTTTTCCCTCCTAGTCTGCCCCCCTGACTGCTCCCCATCCTATACCTCCTCCCAGTGTCTCCAAGAGGATGCCCCTACTCCCTACCCCCACCCCCCAGACCTTGGAGCCTCAAGTCTCTTGTGGGTTAGGTGCAACTTCTCTCATTGAGGCCAGACCTGGCAGTCCTCTGCTGTTTATGTGCTGGGGGCCTCATATCAGCTGGTGTATGCCACCTGGTTGGTGGTTCAATGTCTGAGAGACCTCCAGGGTCCAGGTCAGTTGAGACCACTCGTCTTCCCATGGGGCCTTCCTCCTCCTCAGCTTCTTCCAGCGTTTCTCCAATTCAACCGGGTTTTCCCCAGCTTCCTCTATTGGTTTTGTGCTAGTATCTACATCTGAGTCTTTCACCTGCTTATTGGGCCTCCCAGAATGCAGCCATGGTAGGCTTCTGTCTTCAGGCACACCAGAGCATCAGTAACAGTGTCAGACCCTGAACCTCCCCTTGAGCTTGATCCCAATTTGGACTTGTCAGAATATCCAGAAAAATCCACAGAACTCAAGGATGTTAACAAGCTGAAGGTCCCAAGTGATGATGCCTCAATCATACTAGGGAGGAAGAAGAAAGCAATCACAGGGGTCAAAGTGAGGGAAGGACCTGGGTGGGAGAGGAGACAGGGAGGGGAAGCGGGGAACATGATCAGGTATTGAGGGGACAGGACTGAAGGTCTGAGGGCCAGCAGAAAGAATGGAAATAGGCAATCTCAGGAAGTAGGGGGTGGGGGAACCCTCTAGAATGTACTGGAGATCTGGGAGGTAAGAGACTTGCCAAAGGGAGGACTCAAGGGGAGGAACCTTGGATGAAGTGTTCTACAGTGGGGAGGGGAAACTTGTAGAGTCCACCTCCAGTGGAGGGACAGGACATCAAGTGAAGGGATGAGACTGCCATTCCACAGTCAAAAGGCCTAACCCAGAATTATTCCTGTCTGAAGGAACTGCAGGAACAAAAATGGAGAAGAACCTGAGAGAAAGGAAGTCCAGTGACAGGTCAAATATGGGTACCTTTTCTAACTATTATGGGAGATTGAAGTTCCCAATTTTATGCAGGTATCCATTGCTGCTGTGTCTTCATGGTTATAAAAAGCTGTTGTGTCTGAATTGCAAAGTTTTAAGGCATTTCTCTCTACCTTTCTCCTCTCACATTCTTCCTGTATTCTCTACCATGATATTCCTTTGGCCTTGCAGGTGGGCTGAAAGAGTGACATATAGATGCTCTATTTAGAGTTGAGTACTCAACAGTCACTTATTTTTAGTACTTTGAATAGATAGGAGTCTTTATTGGCCACAGCTCTCTGCAAAACAAAGGAGCTTCCTTGACCTGGGATGAAAGCCAAACTCGTCTATGGTTATAAACATAAATATGTTGAAGGAAGTCTGACAGTGTGTCAGTTTAGGGAAACAACAATTTTATGCTTCCCGCTCCCAACCATGAGGTTTTGAACAGGTTTATGACACAAGATGTGTGTTCCCAGACATGAATCAGGCTTCCAACCCAATCACAAAGTGATCGGCTGTGCCTTAGATAGCTGTCCACTACTACACCAAGTGGACGGCTTGTGCGGCAGGTCTGTTTTGTAATAATCTTGTTCTATATCTAAATGAGATCATTAGCAAATTTTCTCCTCTATTAGCCTGCATACAACCTTTCTGAAAATGTCATCAATGAGAGAGCTTCCAGCCTTGTTACAACCCATTTTCTCTAGGTCCAGCATGGTGCCTCCAGAAGTAGCATCTTCCTCTCTAGGCAATCAAGAGTGACAGCACAAGTAAGTATTCCTTAGGAAGCCTCCACAGTCTCTTTAGCCACTCACTCATAGGGAACCACCCTGCACCTGACACTGGGTTTTTATTTAAAAGCATACAATTTCTGGGAATAGCATTTTTCACTCCTGACCTGCACCTTCAGTCCAAGCTAATAACTATTATTATAATCATTATGCCAACTTAAAAACATAAAACTCAGATAACTCCTATGAATTCAATAGTAGCTTCTGGAAGAGGTATAAATTTAGTTTCTCCATATATATCATCTACTAAATGATAGTTTTAACTGTCACCTCATGTTGAATGCAGCAGAGAAACCATTATAATGCTGAATGCTTCAACAAAAAGAATAGAAGAATTTGATGCTGTGGAGACTGAAACTCTCACATTTGAAAATGATATATTCTTATGACAAGGGAATTTGGATTGATCATGTCCCCAGTTATTACTGGACTTCTTGGCAGCTTAGACTGAAGAGTAACTCTATGTAGAACAGTTACAGTAGGAGCTGAGGGCATCTTCACTCATAATGGGCTTCACAAACTCAACTTTATCATTTGAGTGTTTTCATTGGTGTGCCTTAACTATTTTTCATCATGTGGATTTAGTATTCTTTAACTTTCTTATTAGAAACAGGAAAGTTGTCATTAACTTTGATTCTATGGCCTATTTGAAAACTACATTTAAATAAACATTGAAGTATTTGGTTATTTGATAAATAGCTTTTTAAAATGTTAATATCCTACATTCTTTGAAATCTATGTTTCAGAATCTTCACCCTGTTGCATCTACCAAGACTAACTTAAAAAGATCTGTAATGATTCATTAAAGTGTTTAATTGGAAATCCATGTTAAATGAATACCAATACTTTTATCTCTGGTCTTCAGATAGTAAGAGATTCCTAATGATAATTTAGTTAAACACCAGTTCTTCAAATTTAACAGCACCCTGCATTCTTTTGTATACCATGCCTTTTTAAAGTTGGGATATAACACACAGAAAATTGCACAAATTTTAAGGGCAGTTAGTATATTTATCCACACATATACACCAGTCCAGAGTGGTTGCTGTCCAAGTAAAGATAATGTTTTAGCACACTGTTTCAGTTCCCCCAAGTTCCCAACCAGTTACACAAAGACAACCACTTTCTGTTCCCTGTTAGAACAGACCAGAAAAGATATGTGTGGGTGTTCATGTATGTGTGTGTGTGTGTGTGTGTGTGTGTGTGTATTCATCTATTGTAAATGAAATCATATGTGTATTAGTATTTGACTTTTTCAACTTCATAGCTCTGGGAGATTCACCCACACCATTTTATGACTTACCCTTTACATTATACTTCATTTTATACTGCATTTCCTAAGGTTAATTCCAACACAATTACAATTATAGAGCCTCCAGCCAATAGACATTTGAAGTAAAAGTTGACATGTTTGTATCATTTTATACTCTCAGCAGCAATGACCGAAATTTCCATTACTCCACATCCAAAAGCAGTCTTAAGCTTTCTTGTTTCTATCCTCATCGGTGTGGCAAGCATATAATTTTGACTTGTATTTGGACTTACAAAGTGACTGTTGACATCAATGTTCTTTGATGCACTTATGGAAACCCTCATCAACTCAAAGAATAGGGAAGAAAACAAATAGTCTACAATAGAAGTTGACAAAAATCAAGTAAAATTATCAGTACTATAAAATTAAGGACGAAAGAGTAACAGCGAGTGAATGCTGTGTTTCATTAATAACCAGCGATAACTGAGCACAAGAGCTGAGCTTCCTAATGAAATGCTGCACTAAGGCTACATACAGATGAATCTTTCTAGCAAGGTAACTTGTGTCTTTGATAACTAGAAAGTATTAAGATGGCATAGTAACTCATTAGGCTTCAAAATAATGTACAGTTCTTTTATATCAGCTCTTGAGAGATCTAACAGCTGGATCCCCAAAGGAATTATTAGAGTATTTTGTCAAAGAGTAACTTCATTAATATGCTTTCAAACTATATGTCTTTTTTTTCAGGTTTATCTATTTATTTTTTCTTTTTTTTCTTTCTTTCCTTCTTTCTTTCTTTCTTTCTTTCTTTCTTTCTTTTTCCTTATTAGATATTTTCTTTATTTACATGTAAATTTCTCCATTCCTAGTTTCCCCTCCAAAAAACAAAGAAACAAACAAAAACAAACCCCTGTTGCCTCCCCCCTCCTCATGCCTGCCACCCCACCCTCTCCCACTTATTGGCCCTGGCATTTCCCTACACTGGGGCACAGAACTTTCACAGGGCAGAGCTCTTCTCCTCCTATTGATGATCAAATTGCAATCCTCTACTATACACATGCTGCCAGAACAATTAGACCCCTCCATGTGCAGTCCTTGGTTGGTGGTTGAGAGCCTGGGAGCTCTGAGACAAACTATATGTCTTAATAAGGCAGAATTTCAAATTTCTCACCTTTAAATGATCTGTTATCTTATAAAATACAAATTAGCTATTCATTTCCTATACACTTTACTAAGAATGAAAATTCCATCTTTACTAAGTGGTTCAAAGGTAATATTAATCATAAGCATTCCATCAGCTACTGTGTATCTATTAATAATCGACATCAGGAAAGGATTGAGACTTGTAAGAAAGGATCGGAAAACTTGTAAGAAAGCATAAGCCAGTGTAGTTGTTATTTTTCTTGAAGATGGTTTTCCACAACTTTTTGCCGCCAAATAGCAATGATTTTATGTAAGAAACATCAACTTAATTTCCTTAATAGTTCTCACAACTTAGCACCTGATGATAATAATTAAAATTAGAGGGTTTTTTGCTTTTGTTTTTTAAGATCTATATAGGTGGCTAGGTGGCAACCTCTCAGTGGGCCTTTTCTAAGTACCATTCCTAAAGCTTGATATGACTGACATGCTGAGAAGTCAGTCACTTTTATTATTCTCAAGACACAATCCTAAGTAGCCTACATTAGTATTTGTAGCACCCTGAGGACTCAAGCTCTCCCCCAAAATAATGTAAGTACGCTACTATAAAATATACATATTTTAAAAAGGCAATGTAGTTTTATGTAATACTGGGGTATTTGGCAGGATGTCCTGTGGTTCTCTAGATAAAAGAGGGAAAGTGATTTTGTTTTGTTTTACTTAAGTGTTTGAAGCGTGTGTGTGAGTGTGTATACTTGTGGGTACATTTGCATATGCCTATGGGTGAGTACCTGTGAGTACTTGTGCCTGTGGATGCCAAAGGACAACTTCAGGTGTTAAGATGACTTCCACCTTGCTTTTTCTTTCCCTCTGTGTACTTTTCTTCCTTCCTTCCTTCCTTCCTTCCTTCCTTCCTTCCTTCCTTCTTTCCTTCCTTTCTTCCTTCCTCCCTCCCTTTCTACTTCCTTCCTGTCCTCTTTCTTTCTTTCCTTTTGCATTGAGTGTTTCATTGGTCTGGGACTTGCTTCTTGGTTAGGCTAGGTTTGTCAGCCAATGAGCTCCAAGGATCCATTTGCCTTGACAACACTGGGATCATAGGTGTATGCAAGGGATTTTTTTCTTCTTCTTTTTTTCATTAGATGTTTTCTTTATTTACAATATCTCCTTTCCCAGGTTTCCCTCCAAAAATAAAATAAAATAAAATAAAAACTAAAACAAACCCCTGTTCCCTCCCCTCTACCCCTGCACACCACCTCACTCTCTCCTGCTTACTGGCTCTGGCATTCCCCTACACTGGGGCATAGAACTTTCACAGGGCCAAGGGCCTCTCCCCCCATTGATGACCAACTAGGCCATCCTCTGCTATACATAGGCTGCTGGAGCTATTAGTCCCACCATGTGTACTCTTTGGTTGGTGTTTTAGTCCCTGGGAGCTCTGAGGGTACTAGTTACTTCATATTGTTCATCCTAAGGGGCTGCAAACCCTTCAGCTCCTTGGGTCCTTTCTATAACTCCTTCACTGGGGACCCTGTACTCAGTCCAATGGGTGGCTGTGAGCCTCTACTTCTGTATTAGTCGGGTACTGTCAGAGCCTCTCAGGAGATAGCTATATAAGGTTCCTGACATCCAGCACTTGCTGGCATCCACAATAGTGTCTAGATTTGATGATTGAATATGGGATGGATTCCCAGGTGGAGCAGTTTCTGAATTGTCCTTCCTTTAGTCTCTGCTCCATAGCTAGTCTCTACAACTCCTTCCATGGGTATATTGTTCCCCCTTTTAAGAAGGAACAAAGTATCCACACTTTAGTCTTGCTTCTTCTTGAGTTTCTTATAGTTTGTGGTTTGTACTTTGTGTATTCCATTCAAGTCCAAGTGGATCAAGAACCTCCACATAAAACCAGATACACTGAAACTAATAGAAAAGAAAGTGTGGAAGAACCTTCAGCACATAGGCACTGGGGAAAATTTCCTGAACAGAACATCAATAGCTTATGGTCTAAGATCACAAATCGACAAATGGGACCTCATAAAATTGCACAGCTTCTGTAAGGCAAAAGACACTGTCAATAGGACAAAATGGCCACCAACAAACTGGGAAAAGATCTTTACCAATCCTATATCTGATAGAGGGCTAATATCCAATATATACAAAGAACTCCAGAAGTTAAATTCCAGAGAACCAAATAACCCTATTAAAAAAAAATGGGGTACAGAGCTAAACAAATAATTCTCAACTGACGAATACCGAATGGCTGAGAAGCGCCTAAAGAAATCTACAGCATCCTTAGTCATCAGGGAAATGCAAATCAAAACAAACCTGAGATTCCACCTCACACCAGTCAGAATGGCTAGGATAAAAACTCAGGTGACAACAGATGCTGGAGAGGATGTGGAGAAAGAGGAACACTAATTCATTGCTGGTGGGATTGCAAACTGCTACAACCACTCTGGAAATCAGTTTGGCGGTTCCTCCAGAAATTGGACATAGTACTACTAGAGGATCCAGCTATACCACTCCTGGGCATATACCCAGAAGATGCGCCAACATGTAGTAAGGACACATGTTCATAGCAGCCTTATTTATAATAGCCAGAAACTGGAAACAACCCATATGTCCATCAACAGAGGAATGGATACAGAAATTATGGTACATCTATACAATGGAGTACTACTCAGCTACTAAAAACCATGAATTTATGAAATTCTTGGGGAAATGGATGGATCTGGAGAATATCATCCTGAGTGAGGTAACTCAATCACAAAAGAACCCACATGGTATGCATTCTCTGATCTGGGAATTTAACTAAGAATCTTATGCTTATTTAGTGAGCATTTTGGGGGGGGCAAGATATGACTTTATTTATTTTATTTTATTTTATTTATTTACATGTAAATTTCTCCTTTCCCAGTTTCCCCTCCAACAAACAAACAAACAAACAACAAAAACAAGAACAAATCCCTGTTGCCTCCCCCCTCCCCATGCCTGCCACCCCACCCTCTCCTACTTATTGGCCCTGGCATTCCCCTACACTGGGGCACAGAACCTTCAGATGTAGAGGCTCACAGCCATCCATTGAACTGAGTACATGGTCGCCAATGAAGGAGTTAGAGAAAGGACCTATGGAGCTGAGGGTTTTGCAGCCCCTTATGACGAACAACAATATGAACTAACTAGTACCCTCAGAGCTCCCAGGGTCTCAACCACCAACCAAGGACTGAACATGGTGGGTCTGATTGTTCTGCCAGCATGTGTATAGTAGAGGATTGCAAATTTGATCATCAATAGGAGGAGAGGTTCTAGTGAGCATTTTATAGACTGGTGTCTTTTTAGCCTCAAAAATGCCTTTTGGAAATCCACACCTTTTTGTTTCTGTTTTTTCTATTCAGTAGATATGCATCTGACCATGATCTTGAATCTGCTTCTGTGATCTCCCCTTGGAGTGTCTCAGATCTGGCTAAAGACTTCAGTGGGTCCCATGAGATGTAGCCCTGCATGTCTTGCTGATGTACATGGGGAGCTTAAGAAAACAATGAAGACAAAGACATTGAAGAAACACTTCAGTTCTGATCTGGAACATACAGGAACAATCCCATGAGCCACAGATGCTGTCTGCCTCTGTCTAGTGCCTCCAAAGAGGAACAGGGATAGCTTAGGATAGATATTTCTCCAATAGCTCAGAGATGTCATGCCCTGCATCCTAAACATGAGTGAGCTCAATAGAGATGGGAACAAAAGGGGAGAATGAGGAAAAGGAGGAGCAGGAGGAGGAGGAGCAGCAGGAGGAGGAGCAGGAGGAGGAACAGGAGGAAAAGGAGATGGAGGAGGAGGAGGAAGAAGAGCAGAAGG
>NW_022196903.1:18074106-18089942 GCF_008632895.1 Mastomys coucha | reverse complement strand
GGAGGAGGAGGAGGAGATCTGAAGATTAACCAAAGGGAAATCTAGAAAAGAAGAAACTTTCTGAAGGCTATTAAGGTTTTCTTGTTCATTTCTCTGTGTTGACAATAGAAAGGCAATTTATCATGCTTTTTATGAATTTAAGATTCAAGTTCTTTACCTGGTTCATGACCATCTGGATATTCTAGGGGTCATTGTGAGCTGTAGATGGGGAAGAAAAGCCAGGCTGCTACTAGAAAGCATTATTCCATTGCTAGTTCTAAGTAATCATCAAAAATGAGATGTCATCTGTGATGATTCACTCTTGTACAACTCTCCACCTTAGTATCCAGTGTTATCAATGTACTCTATTATAAAGTGTTTCTTAATATTGTGTAAGGTTCACCTTTAACAAAATTATGTAAGATCAACCATTTATTCTGTAGCTTGTTCACAATTTCAGCAAGACAGCTAGACTCTCATCTGACCACTTCATAAGTGCCTGCCCTGTGAATAATTTATGAAACATCCTTAGTGATTATATTTGAGTTTGATGTTGAAAGATCCATTTGAAAGTCAAGGTTGTTAATGGGAAGAGTTTTGCCAACACAGGATCTTCTGACACTGTCATTGCACATCTGTTGTTTTGTTTTAAAAAAAAAATGTTATCTTTACATTGTGGATGATACATATATACGTATCTATATATGATGTACATGTGTGTTTGTGTGCATGAGTGTGGGCATGTGCATGTCATGCCACATATACATGCAGAGAACAGAGGGCCAGCTCAGGTGTCAGTATTTACTTTCTACCTTGTTGTGAGATGGTGTCTCATTTTTGTTGTTCACTCCCTGCTGCTTACTCCACACCTGTTGTCCTGCTAGCTTTCAGGAATCCTTCCCTCTGTTTCCTGTCTTGATGTAGTAGAAAAAGGATTGTAGCTATGAGCTACCAACTTTGGCTTTATTCATGTTCTTGTGATTCAAATTCAGGTCCTCATGCTGACAAGGAAAGGACTCCCTCCACATCTGTCAATCCTACCCATATGTTCTTATTCAGTTTTTGTCCATGATGAGTTTAATCTATCCCCAAATTGTCCCCTTGCTTTCACAAGTATGCCACAGCATGTATAAGCATGCACATGGGCATGTATACAAACACACACACACACACACACACACACACACACACACACACAAAAGTAATTTTAAAAGTTAAGAGCATGTTTAACAAACTGAGGATTTCTTTCTATGATAATTGGCTGGAATTATCATTATGTAAATACTCAATATATAAAGGAAATACTGTGTTATCACTTTCTGTTATTTTCTATTTCTTTTGGAAGTAAATCACACTGAATGCTTGCAGCAATACATGGGTGGAGAGTAGGTAAAGTTTTAAGATGTATTTTAATTGAAACAGAATTACATTGCTTTCCCCTCTCCATTTCTTCTCTTCAATTGTTTCCATGTCCCCTCAAGTTTATAGCCTCTTTTTCTTTGATTATTACTGTTACATATGAACAAATGTGCACATGTGTATGTACAAATATATAAATAATACCTGCTGAAATGATTTGTATGTGTGTATGTGGGGGGATATGGTTTCAAGGCTGACCAAAGTGGGTAAAATTTTAGTCTGCTTTTGGGGAAAATGTAATTGATATTTAGGTCCTTGATATCCACTATAAACATGATATTTTAAATTTTCCAGACATTACTAAATATGCAGAGTGGTTTTTAATGTTTCCTATGCATTATCAATACTTTATAGAGTGAAATGTATTTTCACTGAGAGGATACAGTAAAATTTTAAACTTCCCTTCATTTGGAGCTCATCTGGCTCCTAGAACATCCCCAATAAGTGTTGGATGAATCAATAAATTCTAACAGAAATACATGATGTGTCCTACATAAAAAGCATCAATATTTAAGATACACAAAGATAATCAAACTCCAAATATTACAATGTTGGCCTAGGGATGAGAAAATAAATTTGATATAAGTAATTTTAACTGAGTCATATTTTGACTTGAGGAAAAAATTAAAATATTTTTGTTTCTAGATGCTGGCATAGCCCATAGCATGTAGCAAATGCTGAGATCCATTTGGTGGCTGCATAGGTTTATCCATTCATTTGAAGTTATACTTACCTGTTTACATTTACATTGACGGCTTGTTTGGTTAGGGAGATGGTGGTGCAAGAAATCCATAGATAGATTATAGAGCAGCCAACATTGAATACTTGTGAACACCTATCATCAAGGATCTGCACTTAGGGCACTTGAGAAGTAGACGAAACTTTGTCGTCTCAGAACAAATACCCCTGCTGCAGTCATTATATGGCCAAAGATAGAAGTAATAAACATGGCCTGAAATAAGCATGCATGAGAGAAAAGAACAAAGAGAAGAGGTTATGGAAAAACAGCCCATAAGGGGGTGATTGAGAGGTATGTAGGAGGGGGTGGCTTATTTGAGTTAGAGAAAGCAAGGCTATACTGAAGAGTAATGAGATAGTTTGGTTAGAAAATTTAGGGAGTCAGGACTGTTCTGATGAAGGGGTTAGGTACCAGACTCTAGAATTTAAGCAAGATGACATGGGAGGGAGAAAGTGATTCTAGGAGATGGCTCGGGGAAAGAGGCTCTTGGGAAAGACAGTCCTGACAAATGGGCATGATGAAATAACTGGCTCAGCAGTGGGAGATGCAGCTGATAACTGAGGGACAATGCTCTTGGGAAGTGAAAGAAATACAAAGGCAAAAAGTGTCACAACAGTAGCCACCCATGTGTTGGTCAGGCAGGCCATGAGTAAGTTGACAGCATCAGTTAGAAACTAAGGGATATATGGCTGGGTTTTTTGCTGTGTGTTTCTTTGTTCATTTTGTTGGTAGTGGTGGTTGATTTTTTTAAGGGTCTTTTTAAAAATTCAAAGATAAGTAGATTTGTTTATATCTATTCTAGCAACATTCTTAAAGAATATGATCTACTTCTTTGAAAATTACAGACACACACTTCAACTACAATCATCTAACTTTTGGAGGACAGTATAGGATTAGACAGAAAAAGGTAAGGTCATACTGAAAGGTTAACTATTAAATGCTCAGTCAAAACTCCATTTATGGTTCTCACTTCTTGATCGATTTCTGTTTCAAGTTAGTCTTCTACCATCTTGCCAACATCCTGACAACCCTGTTGACTCTGTCTACCTGATCAGCCATCAGATCAACCACCAGACTGGCCTAAATGGTCTAATCTGCTACCTGACCACTCTCTTCTCTGTCTGGGACTGCAGGTAGGTTTTAATCATAATATTTTTAAATTTCAGGAAGTATAGCTGGCCCTGAGAGTATCCAGTCTGAATCATGCCAGTTGGCCTGTAATCTTTCTGACTCAGTTGTAGGAACATCAAAATAAACACCCATATTTTGTTTTAGAAGGCGCAGTCTGTTTATTTGAGACACAGCATTATTCTTTAGCTTTCGGTTAAATTCTGTCAAAACACAGCTGACATCCTGTACTTCTTGTGGGCTTTCTAGAGTCATGGTCACAAACCCTTTATCAGAGGCAATCAACTATAGTGGTTTGAAGCTCAATGGAGCAGAAATGTGAGCTAATGCTACAACCCATGCATCCATTGGTCCTTTCTCTTCTGTATTTGAGTTGATGACTAGAAAAACATTCAACAGCAGATTAAGAAACAGAAGCCAGAGAGCTGGAGGTACACATGCCTTTAGATTTAACAAGATCCATTGTAGAAGGAGGACCTTCACGTTTAAAAGTATTTTCTGTTTTCTGTTCCACATAGCTCAGTTGATTTCTTTTTCTTGGTTTATAAAAGCATACACAAATTCCTGTGATGAATATAGTACGGATATAGTAGATAGAGAGATTGATATAGTAGCTGGAGCCTTTCAAGGTCATTTTTTGTGACTGAACAATGTCCCCATGCAAACAGTGAGCATACTGCTTTATGTGTGGAATCATGGCCATTTCTGTAACACCTTTTTTTTTTTTTTTTTTTGGTGTCACAGAATTTAATTGCCCTGTAGATTTGAAAGAACATCTCCAATAATTGCTCATCTCTGAGACCAATAGCCTGAATAGCCAAATGTTCCATAGGTGATTGCAGCTTCTTGAATTGTTTTTCCAGCAAGGTCAACTTGTTTCTATCTGGATTTCATGGTTTGTTTGTTTGTTTTTGCAACTTTGTATATCTATTGTGGGCAACAATAGATATACAAAGAAATAGAAATAGAAATAGAAAACAATAAGGTCTGCAGATTGTCTTCTGAATCAGTTTTGTAGGATTCATGAATATCATCTTCAACTTGTTCAGCAAAGCCTAACTCTAAAATTTGGTCCAATTCATCAAGCATAACATGGCACAGCTTTGAAAGACCTAAACAGCTGCTTCGCTGATGGTCTTTGATACATTTTGAGGTCCCAACCAGGATGTCAACATCTTTGTGAATATGATTAATTTGGCTTTGGTATGATGGTCCACTATAAAACCATACCACTCCAAGTTTTCTAGTTACATCTTTGAAATCTTGGCTACTTGGTTCCCCAGTTCCCTTATTGGAGCCAAAACAAGTACCTTGGTAGGCAGCTTTTTAAGTCACTTCTTGGGGTTTTTGGAGCCTCTAATTCACAAGGTATAACAAAGAGAATGTCTTTCCAGTTCCTCTCTGGGCTTGAACAATTAAATCATTTTCTTCATATACAAAACCAAAGGTTTTAACATGAATAGGAAAGAGATATGCTACCCTACAGCCTTTCAGAAGGTTTGTAGTCTCCCCAGCAACAACAAGGCTGGAGAAGGCTCCTTCTTTTTGTTCACAGGCTAGAGTCTCCCCCACTCACTAATGTTATCTAAGAATAACATTTGGTTTAACTTTTGATATACTCAACAGCATCTCCACTTGGTAGGTCTTTCCTTCTTAGGAGATGGGGAGAATACATCTGAAAGTCTATTGAGTCCTTCTTCAGTGTCTCCATTTAGCTTCTCTTTTGTTTTAGCTTCAGTTAGGCTTTGGAACATCCAGGTTATCTGTGACACCATTTTCTCTTGTTTCTGTTCTCTCATCTGATTCATAATGGTACCTTGATCTTCTTCTTTCACACTGTGCATTTTCTTAGCATCTTAAGATCCGCTATTGTTTTGTTTTTCTTCTTTGTTTGCTTGCTTGCTTCTTTTGTTTCTTATTTCTAGACTGAGGTTGAGGTACAGCCTTTAGAAATCCCTCCACAGAGTCCAGGAGGGCATGGAGCATTTTTCATACTTAATGAGCTTAAGCTCCTGATACTCAGCAAAGAGACTGGCACAAAACAATTAGGCTCAATTAATTCAAGTTCAGAGGCTTAGTCTATTATCATTATGCAAGGTAACATGCAGAGCAAGGCAGCATGCAGACAGATTATAGAAGTACCTGATGGTTGTACATGCTGATCATCAGACAGAAGGAAAGGAGATAGATAGAGAGGGTGGAGCTCATAAGGAAGGGGACAGGGAGGGGAAAAGTGGAACATGATCAGGTATTGGGGTGGGAACAGGAGAGAAGCCTTGAGGGCGTGCAGAATGAATGGAAATATGCAACCTTGGGGGAGAGTGGGAGGTAGGGGGACCCTCTATAATATACCAGAGACAAGGGAGGTGAGATACTCTCAGGACTCAAAGAAGGGACATGAGATAAAATGCCCAACAATGGGGAGAGGGAACTTTAGAGTCAACCTCCAGTAGAAAGACAGGGCATCAAGTGGAGGGATGGGGTTGCCATCCCACAGTCAAAAACTCTGAACCAAAATTGTTTCTGTCTAAAAGAACTTCATGGACAAAAATGGAGAAGAGACTGAGGGAAGGAGGTCCAGTAATGGGCCCAACTTGGGATCTATCTCAAGGGAAGGCTCCAAGGCCTGACACTATCCCTGATGCTATGGTGTGCTTACAGACAGGATTCTAGCATGCTTATCCTCTGAGAGCCACAACAAGCAGCTGACTGAGACAGAGACAGATACCTACACCCAACCAATGTACTGAAGTTGGGCTTCCCTATGGTTGAATTAGGGAAAGACTGGAAGAAGCTGAAGAAGAGGGCTACCCCATAGGAAGACCAGCAGTTTCAACTAGTCAAGACCCCTGAAATTTCTCAGACACTGAGCCACCAACCAGGCAGCATACATGAGCTGATCTGAGCCCCCCAATACATATACAGCAGAGGACTGCCAGATCCGGTCTCAGTGAAAGAAGACATGCCTAACCCTTGAGAGACTTGAGGCCCCAGGGAGTGGGGAGGTCTTCCGGGGGTGGTGGTGTTGGGGTAGAGGAGTAGGGATATCTTTTTGAAGATATGAGGGAGGAGGAATGGGATGAGGAACTGTGGGAGGGTGGACCCGGAGGGGGGTAATGACTGCACTTAAAAACAAATAAAAGTAATAAAAAATAATAAAATAAAATTAATAATAATGATAAATTAAGACTGGTTTATATTGCAGGTATTAAAGACCTGCATGGTCTTTAATACAAGACAACATGGTTTCTCAACCAAAGATAAAAACTTAACAAATATTTGCAATTGTAGAGTGAATTTGTTGGCATAAATGTGATAGTTGAAGCAGCAAGAGTAAGTACGTAAATATAAGAGGTATGTAGAAAAGGGAGAAAGGATAGGATATGAAAGTGAGGCTTAGCTGGCTCTTGGGGTATTGACCAAATGAGGAGAGGAGCTAGGAGAACATGCTGCTGGGAAAATAGTATAGTATGCTGAGAAGGAAGACCTCAAGGGAGCATACCAACCACGTTATTCTAATAAATTCTTCACAATGGCTTGGTAGAATGTGCTGTGTGTTTCCTGTAATAGCTGACTAGAATGAACAATGAATACGGTATCTATAACTTATTACTCTAAATATTTCAAGGTGAAAATGTGACCTAAGTTAAGCCCTTTAAAGTATGCATATCCAAGTTATATGAGTGAGGAAAGAGGAAACTTTGGGATGAGATTAAAATCTCAAGCTGTGGGACACACAAACTTGTATGTGAGGTGTGTGCTTGCATGGAATTGGTAAAGTTTCCAAGAAGATTAAGGGTGGGCCCAATCAGCTCACATTCAGCCCTGAATTATTCAGCCCTCTATTTGATTCCAGGTACTAGATTCTTTTTGTGCTGTTATGTTTTACATATATGCAAGGTAATTTATCTCCTAATCTTGGGGTTAGACTGATGACTTGGTGATTAGGTGCCTTTGCTGCTCTTCTGTAGAAGGAGAGTTCAGAGGTTAGCACCCACATCGGGCATCCCATAAACCCCTTGAACCTCTATCATCAGGGAATCTAATACCTTCTTCTGACCTCTGGGCATGTGCATATATATATGTATAGATGTATATACATACATACAGATACACAGACATACATTTTACAAAAACTTTAAATGTTCTTAATCTCATATGTTGGGTCCCTCCCTTCTGCCTCAGCTGCAAGACACTGGAGCTTTCAACCCGGAGACTCAACTCATGCCTGCTGTGCCTACTCTGAGTTCCACCTTGGAGGATTCCAGAGGAAACTACACCTGCTGGTTGGCATGTCTACAGCCTGAGGACATCTGTTGTTGACCTCCTCCCCCACTGTGGACTGTGCCTCCAGCCACTCCCTGGAGTCGAGACATGCCTGGGATGCCCTGAGTCTCCACCTTCAGCCCAGCAGTCAACTTCCCTTTGACTTCCTCCTTGACTTTGTTTGAACTCTTCCTGACTCCTCCCGAATTCCTTATGTTATTCAAATGTCATTGTAACCTAGAGATTCAGTTTTGCTCTCTTGTATATAAATGCTGAACCCCCAAAGGCAAGCCTTGATTGGAAACCCTCAACTTGGCTTCATGTCCTTTTGTTCTCGTACTCTGTGTTTCAGGTCTCCTTTCTCCCTTCGGTCAGACAGAACCCGGTTCATGAAACTGCAGGACAGTTTCACTCATATATCAGAAATATCTCGTAGCTGTGAAACACTCTCCATATATACCTAGGAAGATTAAACAGGAACAAATGTAGACTCTTTCTAGGCCTTCTTCATTTGATCTTGTTGCTGTAATATTGACATTAGCATGGCTAATCCATATATTTTCTTCTAGGAATGAAGAAACTTATGGACAACACATCGTTTAAGAAAATCAAATTGCCCAAAGGTAATTATTGTGTGAAAGAACAATCAAACAGAAAAAAAAAAATCAAAACAATTTATACAAGGTACACTGAAAAAAAAAAGCCACAGTCAATAGAAAAACATGGAAATTATTTTGAGACTCCCCCAACTTAACATTTTTTAAATGTCAAATTCAAGTAGCAACTCTTAAATATGTCATTTCAATAAAGCTTTCTTCAAAAAAAAGAAAAACAATAACAACAAAACCCACTGATTAGAGGGTTGAGGGTACTGCTCTGCGGCCAGGTGTGAGGCTTGTCTAACACAGTCAGAGTTGAGTTCCAACCCCTGTAGCATGAAAACAAAGAAGCCGTAACAGCTTTGCTCAAGGAAAAAAGTATCTCACTAAGAATTAGAAAGCTTGGGTGTGAGATCTCCTTTTGGCTTTAAAGAGGTGTTAACCACAGATAAAGTTTGGACTCCTTGGGGTCTTATTTCTATGCTTCTACTATATTATTTCCTCATGCATTAATATACAGAAAATATTATTCCAGCTTCCAAATAAATAAATCCTATATAATTCACAAACAGGTACTAAGTGGCCAGAGTATGATAAGCAGTGTATAAAGTGGTACTGATGTGATCTTGTAAAATGAAAGGATGTGGTCCCAACTGTATTGACTTAAAAAGAGTAAAATGTCAGTACCAATTGGAATTGAGTAAATTTTGTAATTAGTATTAATAGACTACTAAATGAGGGACTGGGGTGTTTTTTTCTCCTTCTTGAGGAGGTGCTGATAATGTGACCAAATAGATAGTTTTTACAAAGTAGTAATTCAAGCTACAAATTTGTGTTAATGAGAAGCCTTGGACTTTTAAATTTTTTCCAAAATTATTTGAAGCTCTCTTTGAGAAGATAAAAAGAAAATACTAACTGTAATATACCTAAAAATTCTGACACCTGGCATAAATGAATATTCATTGCTTTGAAAAGATATTGACCTAATAACTGCCATAGCCATTAACTCACTAAAGCAATGCTTAGCACCAACATCAAAGCAGAGTCTTCTTTTACTGTTCAATATTTCATCAAGTATCCCAATTCTGCATCATGGACTTGTAGAGAAAAGTGAGGTCTTCACGTGGCTTTCATATTCCCTGCTTCATGAGTTTGTGGTATAGCTAGCAGGAAAAACCCCCACTTTATGTAAAGAATCCTTGTATAGTATAGATAATAGCTTTTTGACATAATTTTGGTTTTATTTAAAACTAGGTCACATTTGCATTCACTTTCAACAATTTGAAAAACCTTGACAGTAATGGATTCCTTTTATAAATGCTGTGATAAAATACCTGCTGAGAAGTAACTTAAGAGAAAGGCCTTATTTTGGCTCAGTTTGAGTGTACACAGTCCTCTGTGGTGGTGAAAGCATGTTGGCCAAGCCATGAAGGGTTGGTTACCCCTTTCGTCAGTATTAGAAAGCATAGAGAGATGAATGCTGGTACTAGTGAGAATTCTTCTTCTTCTTCTTCTTCTTCTTCTTCTTCTTCTTCTTCTTCTTCTTCTTCTTCTTCTTCTTCTTCTTCTTCTTCTTCTTCTTCTTCCTTTCTTCCTCCTCCTCTTCCTTCTCTCTGTTTCTTTCTTTGTTCCTTCTTTTCTTTCCCTCCATTTCCTCTCTCTCTCTCTCTCTCTCTCTCTCTCTCTCTCTCTCTCTCTCTCTCTCTCTCTCTCTCTCTCTCTCTCTCTCTCTCTCTCTCTCTCTGTCTTTCCATGATTCCAGTCATGGGAATGGTACCACCCACATCCAAGTTATATACTCTCCTAACATCCAGTTAGACCTCTCTGGAAATGTACTTAGAAACATACTCAGAGGTATGTCTTCTGGGTGATTCTAAATCCACACAAACTACAATGAAGATTAACCATCACAAAGAGTAACTGTGATACACATGAGCAGGCATCACCAGTGTGTGCACATGTACCCCTTTACTTCTTAAAAGAATGGGAAATGTACAGGACCAATCTCCTGTGTAGTTGTCATAGAGATAGATGGGTTGATTTCCTTAGATGGATGCACAGATAGAGGAAAGGTGCTGTATGGAAACAATATGGGTGACGCTCTGGTGAGGAGGAGCAGAAGAATATGATAGGTTAGAAAGAAGGAAAGATAGAGTTCTTTGTACTAAGAATGTTTCAAAAATCTAGACATTTCAAAGTGTTAAAGGAAAGAGGATTCTTATCAGTCTAGCCACAAATCACACAATGAATAGGGTATGTATATGTGTTCAGCTTCACAGGCCACAGTGACAGCAGTTCTGTGCATATTCCCTGACAATAAACAAAAGTGTATTTCAAAGATCTGGCAAAAAATATGCACTCTCTATTTTACAGTAATTATTACTAAAATTTCTTAGCTTTTTGTATGGCAAAGAACACTATCATTCAGAAAAATTGGCAAGAGACAGAATGAAAAATGTTTATAAGTACGCATCAGATAGAGGGCTAATATCTAAAAATGTATATTAATAACTAAAAAAAACCCTGGCCATTAAGAAATAAAATAACCCACTTAAAAATGAAATACAGAACTAACTAGAGAGTTCTCGAAAGATGAAACACAAATGCCTGAGAACCTTTTAATAATGTTTGACATACTCAGTCACCTCAGAAATATAAAGCTTACATCCATTAGAATGTCTAAGATCAATAAAACTAGTGACAATGTATGCTGACAAGGATGGGTGGTAGGACAAACACTCATCTATTGCTGTGGGAGTGCAAACCTGTACAGTTACTAAGGAAATCAGTGTGATAGTTCCTCAGGGAGATAAGAATTTATCTACCTCAAGACTCAGCCATAACACTCCAGCATATAACCAAAGGGCTATACCACTCCAGCATATAAGCAAAGGACTCTCTTTCCTACTATAGAATCACTTGATTAACCATGCCCATTGCTGCTCTATTCATAATAGATAGAAATTGGAAACAGTCTAGATGTTTATCAAGAGATGAATGCATAATGAAAATGTAGTACTTGTGCACAATGGAGTATTAACCAGCTGTTAAAAAATGAAATAAAAAAGCTTGCAAATAAGTTGACAGAACTAGGAGAAGAATCATTCTGAATGAAGTATCCTAGACCCCAAAAGACAAATATGATGCATTTGCTTAAATGTGGATGTAGCTTTTATGCTTTTGAAAGGAATGCATAAATCCATAAAACTACAGGTTAGGTGTAGAATAAAGAACGATGTAGAAAAAGGAAACTTCTAATTTGGGGATATAGGATACATAGTTACGGAGAGACAGAAGGACAAACCTGGAATGAGAGGATTAAACAGAAAGGGAGAGAAAAGAGGAAGCAAGGGAGGAATACAAGGAGGAACAGCTCACACTAAAGGTTAATTTGAGAAGTCATTTGGAAACCTACTACAATAGAAGCTCCCTAACATATCTACCTATACAAAAGAAATCTACATAGCATTACCAAAGAACGGGTTAGACAAAGCCCCAACTAGACTCTATCTCACCATCAAGTGAAACCTTCAGTGCCAGGAATGGGTTCCATCTAATTGAGTTGTTGACCAGTGTGGGTTCTGTGAAAATATACAAGCAACCAGAGCCATTAGTAAGACTATTGTTGCTCTCCATAGACTGATGGTAAGGCCCTTTTGCTGAAGACAATACCTACATATCCCAATCAACAGGGAGAAATTGAGCCAGTATGTAACTAGAGCTTTTCACCCCTGCTGACTAGTGTTCATGGTTCTCTGCACACTGCCAGAGGAGAGATCTAAGCATCAGCACAGTTACAAAGCCTCTAATATATAATGGTAATGGGTCTACTCATGAGATGCAGACCAATGCAATAGTGACACAAAAGTTGTGGTAACAACCAAGCACTATCTGACTGGATTGAAGGGCCACTTTATGAGATAGAACCCATGCCTGACACAGTTTAGGTGGCTAATAACCTGAGACATGATAGGTTATAGATATAGGGGAAAACTAAATATTAATGTTTTGCTGAAGGAACTCAGCAATGACTCCTAACCATGTTCTGCTATACTCATAATGTCTATCCCAGCTTATGTGGAAGAAGGAAGTTTCATGGTCTCTGCCCCAGACAAAGAACCATAGGCAACCAAGAACTATGAAGAGGAGAATTAATCTTCCCTAGGGATGAGTCCCTTAATTAGATATCCATACCAATTGCTCAGCCCTGAAACTATATACATATAGTGAATGCATTGGAGGTGGGCACCCTACAATCAGTTTTTCCCTGTATTTTGGCTATTTATGGTTTTCTGTGGTCTCTATCTTCTGCAAAGAGAAGACTCTTTGATGAGGGGTGTTAGTTATTTTTACCAGGCAAAGCAGGCTCATAATTTGAAATTAAAAAAAAAAAACACTAAACACATGAACATTATTGCAAAGAATCATGAGCAAATTCCCAATATAATTCCTGTGACGGTTAATATTGATGACAACCTAACAAGATCTAGAATCACCCAGGCGAGAAATATCTGGAGTTTCCTTTCAGGAATTACCTAGACTAGGTTTTCCTCTGGCATGCCTGTAAGGATTTTACTGATTAGAAATGAGAAGACCCGTTCTAAATGTGACAAGCACCTTCCTGCAGCTTCAGCAGCCAAGGTATGAGAAGGTCTGAGTGGAAAGTTTTTGCTTTTGCCTGTTTGTCATCCTTTCTGCTGATGAGTTCGTCTATGCTGCTTCTGCTGTGCATTTCTTACATGACAGCCAGACACCGTGGGCAGAACTGTAACTATATTTTGTGGAAGGAGTTCTCTTCTTTATTGTATTGTTGAGTTTTCTTATACTTTGAGCAGATGCTCACAAAATATTTCTTGATTAATTTTTGCAATTAAAAAAATAAGTGGGCCGGCAGGTGTGGCACACACCTTTAATCCCAGTGCTTGGGAGGCAGAGGCAGGCGGGTTTCTGAATTCAAGGCCAGCCTGGTCTACAGAGTGAGTTCCAGGACAGCCAGGGCTATACAGAGAAACCCTGTCTCTAATAAATAAATAAATAAATAAATAAATAAATAAATAAATAAATATAAAAAATAGCTGGGAAAATGTATTGATTACAGGTGGTATGGTACCTCTAAACACTAGGAGGAAACATACATAAAAGCCATCTCAGGTTTTCAGGTCAAACATGGTCTCAGGGTCCCATGCCAGGCTTTTAGCATCTGAATATTTGTAGGTTGTTTCTGTGATTGTCGTTATGTCATCCAGTTTAAAAATAAAAAACAGATACCTAGGAATAACAGAAAGATAGTTTAAGTGTAGAAAAGCTAGAATGATCTCAATGATTGACAGTTATAATAAAAAGAGATGAATTTCTATCAGACTAATCCACTGATGACATTGCATTGCGAGTCAACTGTGGATATAGAATCTATTATTTTTGTGTCAAGCTACAGAGTATTAGATCTTGATTTTAAGATTTTGAAACTAAAACTCCTTAATGGCATTAACATTTAACCTTGTCATTCACAATGGCAGATTTTGCAGATTAGTTTCATTGCTATTGCTGGCTTACAGGACTAGACACTGAGTAGTAAAATTCTTAACTGCATTCATCATAATCATGCTGAGTATGTAGATAGATGATAGATAGATAGATAGATAGATAGATAGATAGATAGATAGATAGATAGTGTATAGTTTTGAATATTCCTGCATTACATATCAGAAGGGTAAATGTTATGACTTCATATATTTTTTAGAGTGTTGGAAGAGGTGGCAGTTTGAGCAGGTCTGCTAAAATGTAAAATGCACTAAAGAAATTATCTGTTCTCATGTTATAATAGAACACTAGAGACTTGATAGATGTCTATGAAGCTAAGGATATTTGACCAACATGTAAATGTGTTAAAGGGCTTACTTTATCTGAAATTTTTATAATTAACATTAGTAGAGTTGGAGACTCAAGGCCTAGCATGTACATCACAGATGATGCAGTGTTGCAGAAATAGTGTAACATCAGATAAACCTGGGGCATAACCTTTGCTCCTGCATTCAATTATCTGTGAACTACTGGGCATGTGAGCTAGTTAACCCTTCTTGAACTCATTTTCTCATTTTAAAAATAGGGTTTATGTTCCTGAGCTTACAGCGATGCTTGCTGTCTAGCAGAGTGACTGCTATACAGGAAGCATATAATGCTTCGTACTTTCATTTTTTTTTAATGAAAGGTAAATATTTATTCCCATGTCAGTTTCTCTGAAGTATTTGCTTTAAAAGCTCACATGATAGAGCTCTCCTGTTTCATTCCTCATTTTGAGTGATGTGAGGTGACACCATCACACGGGACCTTGTATATCCATATCCTTGGTGAATTAATGAAGCAACATTTACTTCTACCATCAAAATATGGCTATGAATTCCATAGACACACACTATGGCACTTATCAAGACCAATTGTTCCCAACTGTAAAAGAATTACAAGGTAATAATTAATGCTAATTTCTGGTGATTAGAAAGACTATGAATAATAGCCTTTTTTCAGGATTTGAAATGTTCCCTTTTGCTGGTCCATTTGTGGACTCTGGAGGGACATTTTGGGGAACACACAAGAGCACAGACAGAGGGAAACTGGAAGCTTGATGTTAAAGTATAACTACCAAAACAAACCCCTCACTTCAGTCTTTGCTGAGGAGGAATTAGGTCTTCCTCATAGTCTCCTCTAAGAAAATTTTTCTCCAGATCCATTTGTAAGGCTGCACATGTCACAGTAGCACTGTAGAGAGATGAGGGGCCTTTCCCTATAGGGTCCACATCATTGATATGCAGACTGTTTTCATTGGTGCTCCTCTGATGCTGTATCCTCTCTTAACACATTGCCTACTGAACATTACCTTTAATGTCTTCAAATTTCTGAATGATCTTTATGAATATTTAAAGGACAATAGAGTTGTTATGCAGACTGCTTCAGTATTACTAATTGCTGTTGATTATGTATCCCTGTGTGTGTCTCGGTGTAGTGCCATTGTGTCTGATGGCCACTGGGAACAGTGAACATCCTTCTCCTTCTTATTCTCTACTACAGTCTGTTATTATCCTTTCTCAGTGCCTCCCTTGTAAAACAGTATTCCTGCAAGATTACAGATTCTCTTGCTCAACTTTGCTAAGTTATCTGATGAGACAACGGGTCTCACCTCAGACACGAAACTCTGGAAGGGAGGTAATATGAGAGGAAATGTAAATACATGCTACAGTCATTTCTACGTAAAAAGGGTTGCAGCCACCTCTTTCTACAGGCAGACTCAACCACCTGCACCATCCTTGTGTGTGTCAATAAACAAGGAGCCATTTGTCAGAGGGCAAGCGCCTCTCTTTTTCTACCTCTTATTTCTTTAAGCTGCCTCAGAAATCCAACATTCAGCATTCTTCAATGTAGTATGGCAGGGTTAGGGACTTTAGCTTCCTTTTAGTCTGACTCTGGACAACAGAGCACATTTTGTACTGAGTTCTACTCAGAACACTAACATCTGAGCAAACCCTGTGTTTCAGTCACATTTACTAGGCGGCATTCTCATGATACTTTCTTATTTTGGCCCAGATTTCTTGCTGCATTTAGGTGATGAACCAGCTTGCCTCCATTTTGGGTTTAAAAGCCATCTTATGGAGGATCCAGCTATACCACTCCTGGGCATATACCCAAAAGATACTGCAACATGTAATAAGGACACA
>NW_022196903.1:18068274-18073170 GCF_008632895.1 Mastomys coucha | reverse complement strand
AAAAAAAAAAAAAAGCCATCTTATAGTAAAGACAAACTAGGCTCATTCTTGTTTCTGATTTAATAATCCTAAATTAAATAAAAATGTTTCTGGAAGATTGGGCTATGCTCCATCTGTAACCTTAACTACAACTGGTTTTGTATTAACTGTTCCAGGAAATGGTAACCATGGCTTTGTTTCCAAAAGTCTTTGGAACCATCTTGCAACCCTACCTTTGTTTCAAAAGGTTGTTATGACTACCTTATTATGACTATCTTACAATCATGTCTTTGTTTCAGGAGGTCATTATGACTAGCTCAAAATGCTTATGTTCTGCTCCTGCAACCTGGCCTGTTTTGCCCACCAAACTCCACCCCCCCCCCATTTGAACTATCAGACCTTCTGTTTGTCACATCCAATGCTGATCTGTTGAACACCACCATTAGGGGGAAGTAGCCCATGCACACAAATAAAAAGTTTGCTTTAATTAATTAATTTGACCATGATGGTTTGGGTTGGTAGTCTTTCTCCTCATACTTTTGAGATTAACAGTTAGGCTCTTCCAGACTCAAGTTATTTTCAATCCTTCTTTAGCCCTGAAATTCTACCATAAACTCACAATCATTCCTAGACCAGCCTTCCATTCCTTTTCTTGCCCCTCAACCCCTTAGAAGCCATGTCATATTGCTACAAGGAACTTTCTAGGAACTAGATTGCAAAATGATAATAGAACAGATCTGGAAAGAAGACAATAGCAATGAAGTCAATGAGGGCTGTGGCTATAGCTCAGTGGTACAGCCTGCCTGACACAGAAAGCCCTGGTTTCAATCCTTAGCATTCTTCATACAGCTAAAATGCTAAAGATTTTAGTAGAATCCCATGTCCATGGCACCTGGCATATGTAAATTTACCATACCTCTTGTTTCACCTCTGTCTTTGACACTGGGTCTCCTGCCTTGAACTCTGATGGCAGCCGACTTCTTGAATTTCATGTTTCTAAGCCACAGAAAACAACTTGTTCTCGATTTTTGTTTTTGTTTGGTTTGTTTGTTTTTATTTTACAAGCTAAGAAATGTATTCTCTTCAAGTGCAGTTCTTTGGGGTTAGCACCTTCTCCAAGATCTGATACCAAAGGAACAATGTCTTAGTCCTTAATATTAATGCCTCCTTAGAAAAAGATACAGTAATGATGCCTTCTCTGTGAGTTAGTTCAAATAGTCAGGGGGAGTATGTGTGAAGGAACTTGAGCATGGAATCCTGTAGAAATCCAAGGAACACATGTCAGGACTGCTCCCTGGAGGTGCTAGACCTCCTCCAATAGACTGTTCTTTGTGGAGACTGTGGAGAGCTACATCATGACAGGTGCATGCCATGTAATAACATTTAATTAAGCAAAGGCTTCTTTGTTACTGCTTTATGACATTTTTTTTTAAATTTGGCTCAGATGTAATGCTATGGTCAGGATCTCCTATGGTTTGCATGACACTTCAAGTTAAAATATTTTTGGTAGATTTTCAGCATTTCACTATTAGAAAAAAGGGGCTGTTTTTACTGGTAGAATACAAGCAATGAGAAGAAAGACTAGCTGACACTAAGGAAGAAGAGAAAGGCCACCGTTGGCAGTGGAGTCACAGCTGGTAGGAGCCATTGCAGATCTCTGACAGACAGACATGTTTTTATCTTCTTTTCCCTCCAAGGATTTAAATGTGAGGTTATACTCAAAGCATGTTTCACAAATGGATAAAATTGCTACCACTCACTCTAATTTCCTTGGCTAAAAGTCTTATACACAATTTGTGACTTCATTATCACCAGACAGACAGTTTTGCAAACCTCTAAGCCTTTGAGGAATGGTCTGGTAGTCTTTTGACGATGTTCATTTTGCATCATGGTTGAGTGTTAGGCATCATTTGTATGAGATAAATTTTATTTAAGTTTTAGGGTCAGTTTGTTTAAGAAACAATATTACATTCTGAAGAAGTTTTGGTACAAATACAAATGAATGTCTCAGAATATAACAATTTCTGAAAATTAAGACAAGAAAATTATGCCCAGGATGAGACATGTATTTAAGCAACTACAGTGTTTTAGTATTCTGTAGAAATCTTCAAAATTATTTTTATTTTGAAATGATATGTGCAGTAGTATTTCTTAGGTTCTAATTTTTATAATGTATACTTTAGGAGTATCTAAATGCATGAGTCTATTGTATAAACTGGTGATGGCAGTTGGTATGTTTCTTAATATGAATTAATTTGATAAATTCAATAGGAAGAAATTGATAAGTTATGATTTTTCTACCTCTACATAAAACTCCTTTTGAACTCTGATTCTGTGTTTCTAAAGGTGTTAAACCTTTAGAATGTTGTAAAAATTAATATTTTTTCCATATTGCAATTTCCTTATCTGTCGAATGAGATGTTTTTAAAGATGAAGTACTTGAACTTGTATGCAGAGTATATGGTAAGCATGTCATAAATACCAGCCATTGTATTTACTTAAGACACCTAACTTTCACATGAGACCTCATATCACTCAATGAGATTTCCCTCTATGTTTTAAAGATGTAACAACAATGAAGATAATTTTAATTTCATGTTCAGTGTTAAATATTTTTACCAAATAAAATCTATTTATCAAATGCAAACTATATTTCCAATTGTTTGTAGATCAATAGTCTTTTCTTAATTATTGTTTATTTGTAGTTAAAGGTTTTAAGCTTTTTTATTTAAACATTTTAATACAATATGTTGATAATATTTACTTCCCTCCTGTAATTTCTCTGAACCCCTTATCACCTCCCCACCCAGCCAACTTCTTGTCTCCCCTCTCTTTCTTCCCCTCTTAAAAACAATACAACCCTCCAATCCTAGGAAACTCAAAACAAACTAATTAAAAGAAAATCAAAATGACAAAATATATTAAAAAAGAAAGAAACTCACAGATAACCAATTGGTTATCCAATGCCAGCAAACCCTGAAAACATATGCATAATTAATAATGTACTGAGCAGGTTATATTTAGGAATATGTATGGATATATATATGTATGTGTATATATATGTATGTACACATACATATATGCATCCATATATATATTCATATATATATGTATATATATATGCAGTAATAATTAGTTTTAAAAAGGCCATGAATTTGAAGGACAAGAAGAAAGGGTATATGGGGGGCTTGGATGGAGAGAAGGGAAGATAAAATGTGATTAAGATATAAACTCAAAAATTAAAAGATTAAATAAATAAACACACAAATAAATAAATAAAAACATGGAGTATATTTTGTATTGTCCAACTACTCCTGTGTATGGGACCTGCCGTAGAGTGTGATTGATTTCTTCAGTGACACTCCATTAAAGGAAACTTATTGTCCCTTTCCTCACAGGTATTAAGTGTACTCCCTCCCCCCTCATTTCCTTCCTGTGTTTGAACTAAATTTCTTAGCACTTTGTGGTGCTTCGATCTTTCATCTAATATAAGAAGCAAACTTCCGGTATTTAAAATGTTAGCTCATAACACCCTGCATAATTCACTAAAATGTTTTGGAAAGATGCTTCCAAATCCTGAAATCTATAACTCCAGTCAAATTTGAGGATGGAGTGTTATCTGTGGATGGACAAAATTTAGCTTTTCTCCTTTGGTATACCAGATGTTCTGCAAACATTTATTAACCATTGACTGTATTCTGAGTACTGAAGGTTCAAGCTAAATAGATGGACTCACTTAAGTAGTCTACAGTAGTATAGTGACTTTTTACAAGAGTGTTGTCTTAAAACACTCTTTGTCCCCAGAGCTTTCCTTTTGGGTCTTGGGATTCTACAACTTGCTGTATGCAAATGACTTTGTCCCACAGTTAAAATTGTTTTCAGTTAATCCCTGGTTTTTGTTGTTATTGTTGTTGTTTTTCTTTTTGATGATTAGAATGGGATCACATCTACACCTTTTCATTCTCTGCAAATTCTCATGAAGAGGACCAATGTACAGATGTCTAAAATCATGTCATATCTATTCACCTTGCATATTGGGCTTCTTCCCTGTGTGTGCTGTGAACTATGACCTGAGCCTATAAAGTGGCATCTAAAGTGACTTTTAAAAATCATCCTGCTGAAATTGGAGAAAGAGTAGGAAAGTTATGACTTTTCTGTGCTTTTGAAAACTTTCCTAAAGAACCAATGAATTGTAGGAAAACAGGATCAGTGTGAAATGTATAGAATGGAGAGATTTTTGTCTGTGTTCAGAAGGCTGAACACAGAGGAGCTGATGGTGGACAAATGGTGGTGCTTCTGCAGAGAGGCACCTCACAGGGCAGAGTTCTGGTGCCTCACTCTTCACACTGGCCTTGCACACATTAGGGTTCTTTCCTATCTTCATTTCTCTCCCGTGAAGGTCCCATTGATACTGCTATTATCTGCTCCTATGACTTAAAGGGCTATAGTTTTACAATTGTCATATTGAAATTCCTGGTTTATTTTCTTTAAATCCTTTCATTAGGGGATATGGTATACAGCAAACTGTAGAAACCAAACCGTCTTTGACCTGAGCATAACTGTAAAAAAATGAAGCAGAGAAAAATCTATATAGACTAAAGTAGTTTGTAGCTTTCATTAAAAATATATCAAACTTCAACACCATAACTATGCTAAGAAATGATATTTGAGAATAAAATGGCTTTCTCAGAATGGTGTTAACCTCTGTTGTTCAAAGACTGCAAATTCAATCTCTTTCTCAACTTCTCCAAAAATTTGGCTACAAAGTTCTAGAATGGAACCATAGATGTGCCTAAGTTGTAAGTGTTTTTATTTTCTCACTCAGTCTCTCTTATTACATATTGATATGTAAGGTCTTCTTCTTCTTCTTCTTCTTCTTCTTCTTCTTCTTCTTCTTCTTCTTCTTCTTCTTCTTCT
>NW_022196903.1:18056374-18068083 GCF_008632895.1 Mastomys coucha | reverse complement strand
GCCCTGGCTGTCCTGGAACTCACTTTGTACACCAGGCTGGCCTCGAACTCAGAAATCCACCTGCCTCTCCCTCCCAAGTGTTGGGATTAAAGGCATGCACCACCACTGCCCAGAGTAAAGTGTTCTATGATACTTGTTTGAACCTAAATTTTTACTTTGATGTTAACTACACTAAGAACTTATTTTAAATAGAACATTGAAGTAGTAGATTTTAGATAGAATAATGTTTAAATTCAGGAAACTTTGTTTTCAGCTTCACCAATCAATGTATGGTCTCTGTGATCATGACAACATGCTTTAAAACTGTCTTACACAATTGTGTCACAGTGCCTGGAGATGATCCTGTGCCACACCGCTCCGTACCCGAATACTGTCTTGAGAGAACTGGTCTTCCAGGAATGTTGACTCACCTTTGAGCACAGGTAAGACAACCTCTTCTGCTCAAATTCCTGGCCCAAGAGGGATGTGCCCAGAGCCATCAAGACACAGGAACTGAGGAACAGCCAGGAACAGGACACCTTCAAGTTTCTGTCTGCACCCGGGAGCTGACCCTGTGCCACAGCTCTCCATATCCAAATTCCTCCTAGAGAGAACTGGTCTTGCAGGAGTACTGAAACACAGACTTGCAGGAGGAACAGGCCACAGTCAGAAATAGCAAGACTAGTTAACACTAGAGGTAACCAGATGGGGAGAGGCAAGTGTAAGGACATAAGCAACAGAAACTAATGCTACTTGGCATCATCAGAACCCAGTCTCCCACCACAGTGAGCCCTGAATACCTCAACACACCAGAAAAGCAAAACTCTGATTTAAAATCACATCTTATCATAATGATATAGGACTTTAAGAAGGACATAAAGAACTCCCTTAAAGAAATACAGGAGATCATCCTGAGTGAGGTAACCCAATCACAAAAGAACACACATGGTATGCACTCTCTGATAAGTAGATATTAGCCCAGAAGTTTGGGATACCCAAGATTCAATTCACAAACGTCAAGAAGAAGGAAAAGCAAAGTGTGGATGCTTCAGTTCTTCTTAGAAGGGGGATCAAAATACCCATGTAAGGATATACAGAGACAAGGTGTGAAGCAGAAACTGAAGAAAAGGCTATTCAGAGACTGTCCTACCTGGGGATTCCTCCCATATATAGTTACCAAACACAGACACTATTGTAGATGCCAATAAGTACTTGCTGACAGGAACCTGATATAGTTGCCTCCTGAGAACCTCTGTCAGTGTCTGACAAATAAAGACGTGCATGCTCACAGCCATCTATTGGACTGAGCACAGGGTGCCCAATGTGAAAACTAGAAAAAGGACCCAAGGAGATAAAGGGGTTTGCAGCTCCATAAGAGGAACAACAAGATGAACCAACCAGTTCCCCCAGAGATACCAAGGACTTAACCACCAAACAAAGAATACACATGGAGGGAGCCATGGCTCCATCCTCATATGTAGCAGAAGATGGCCTTGTGAGAAAACAATGAGAGGAAAGGTCTTTGGTTCTGTGAAGGCTCAATGCCCCAGTGTAGGGGAATGCCAGGAAAGGGAAGAAGGAGTGGATAGGTTAGTGAGCAGGGGGAGGGGGAATGGGATAGAGGGGTTTTCATAGGTGAAATGAGAAAAGGGAATGACATTTGAAATAAAAATAAAGAAAATATCTAATAATAAAAAAAGAAATACAGGAGAACACAGGTAAACAGGGAGGAGCCTTTAAAGAGGAAACACAAAAATCTTTTATTGAATTGCAGGAAAACACAACCAAACAGGTGAAGGAATTGAACAAAACCATCCAGGATCTAAAAATGGAAATAGAAATGATAAAAAAAAATCACAAAGGTAGAAAACCCTGGAGATAGAAAACCTAGGAAAGATATCAGGAGTCATAGAGGCAAGCATCACAAACAGAATACAAGAGATAGAAGAGAGAATCTCAGGGGCAGAGGATACTATAGAGAACATTGACACAATAGTCAAAGAAAATGAAAAATGCAACAAGCTCCTAACCCAAAACATCCAGGAAATCCAGGACACAATGAGAAGACCAAACATAAGGATAATAGGTATAGAAGAGAGCAAAGATTTCTGACTTAAAGGGCCAGTAAATATCTTAAAATAAAAATTATAAAAGAAAACTTCCCTAACCTAAAGAAAGGGATGCCCATGAACATATAAGAAGCCTACAGAACTCCAAATAGATTGGACCAGAAAAGAAATTTCTCCCATCACATAACAGTCAAAACACCAAATTCACAAAAGAATGAAGGAATATTAAAAGCAGTAAGGGGAAAAGATCAAGGCAGACCTATCAGAATTATACTAAACCTCACACCAGAGACTATGGAAACTAGAAGATCCTGGGCAGAATCATAAAGACCCTAAGAGAACACAAATGCCAGCCCAGGCGACAATACCCAGCAAAATTCTCAACTACCATAAATGGAGAAACAAGATATTCCATGACAAAACCAAATTTACACAATATCTTTCCATAAATCCAGCCTACAAAGGATAATAGATGGAAACCACCAATACAAGGAGGGAACTGCACCCTAAAAAAGCAAGAAAGCAATCATTCAACAAATCCAAAAGAAGATAGTCACACAAACATAAAAATAACATCAAAATTAACAGAAGCAACAATCACTATTCCTTAATATCTCTTAACATCAATGGACTCAATTCCCTAATAAAAAACATAGACTAACAGACTGGATACGTAAAGAGGACCCAGCATTTTGCTGCATACAGGAAATGCACCTCAGTGTCAAAGACAGATAATACCTCAGAGTAAAGGTTTGGAAAACAATTTTCCAAGCAAATGGTCGCAAGAAACAAGCTGCAATAGTCATTCTAATGTGGAATAAAATTGACCTTTCAACCAAAATTATCAAAAAAGATAAGGAACGACAGTTCATACTCATCAAAGGAAAAATCTACCAAGAAGTACTCTCAATTCTGAACATCTATGGAACATCCACATTCATAAAAGAAACTCTACTACAGCTCAAAGCACACATTGCACCTCACACAATAATAGTGGGAGACTTCAACACCCCACTCTCATCAATTGACAGATCATGAAAATACAAACTAAACAGAGACAAACTAACAGAAACTAACAGAAGTTGTGGACCAAATGGACTTAACAGATATCTATACAGCATCTTATCCTAAAACAAAAGGATATACTGTCTTCTCAGCACCTCATGGTACATTCTCCAAAATTGACTATGTAATTGACACAAAATAAGCCTCAACAGATAAAAGAAAATTGAACTAATCCCACACTATCCAATCACCACAGACTAAGGCTGGTCTACAATAGCAACAAAAACAACAGAAAGCCCACATACATGTGGAAGCTAAACAATGCCCTACTGAATGATAACTTGATCAAGGAAGAAATAAAAAAAGAAATTAAAGATTTTTTTAGAATTTAATGAAAATGAAGGTACAACATATCCAAACTTATGGGACACAACTAAAGCAATGCTAAGAGGAAAACTTGTAGCTCTGAGTACCTCCAAAAAGAAACTGGAGAGAGCATACACTAGAAGCTTAACAGCACACCTGAATGCTCTAGAACAAAAAGAAGCAAATACATCCAAGAGGAGTAGATAGCAGGAATTAATCAAACTCAGGGCTGAAATCAACCAAGTAGAAACAAAAAGAACTATACAAGGAATCAAACAAACCAGGAGCTGGTTCTTTGAAAAAAAATCAGCAAGATAGATAAACCCTTAGCCAGGCTAACCAGAGGGCACAGAGACAGTATCCAAATTAACAACATCAGAAATGAGAAGGGAGATATAACAATAGAAACTGAGGAAATAAAAAAAAATCATCAGATCCTACTACAAATGCCTATACTCAACAAAACCGGAAAATCTGGACAAAATGGATGATTTTCTTGACAGATACCAAATACCAAAGTTAAATCAGGATCAGATAAACCATCTAAGCAGTCCCATAACCCCTAAAGAAATAGAAGCAGTCAGTCATTAAAAGTCTCCCAACTAAAAAATGCCCAGGACCAGATGGATTTAGTGCAGAATTCTATCAGAACTTCAAAGAAGACATAATATTAATACTTTTCAAACTATTCCACAAAATACAAACAGAAGGAAAACTTCTGAATTCATTATATGAAGCCATAATTACGCTGATACCAAAACCACACCAGACACAACAAAGATCTTTAGACCAGTTTCTCTTAAGAATATCAATGCAGAAATATCCAATGAATTCTTGCAAACTAAATCCAAGAACACATCAAAATTATCATTCACCACAAACAAGTAGGCTTCATCCCAGAGATACAGGGATGGTTCAATACAGGGAAATCCATCAATGTAATCCAATACATAAAAAAATTCAAAGAAAAAACACATGATCATTTAATTAGATACTGAAAAAGCTTTTGACAAAAATTAACATCCCTTCATGTTAAAAGTTTTAGAAAGATCAGGAATTCGAGGCCCATACCTAAACATAGTGAAATCAATACACAGCAAACCAGAAGCTAGCATAAAACTAAATGGAGAGAAACTTGAAGCAATCCTACCAAAATCAGGATCTAGACAAGGCTGTTCACTCTCTCCCTATCTATTCAATATATTACTTGAAGTTCTAGCTAGGGTGATTAGACAACAAAAGGAGGTCAAAGGCATACAAATTGGAAAGGAAGAACTCAAAATATCACTATATACAGATGATATGATAGTATACTTAAGTGACCCCAAAAACTCCACCAGAGAATCAACAAATTCAGCAAACTGGATGGATATAAAATCAACTCCAACAAATCAGTAGCCTTCCTATACTTAAAGAATAAACAGCCTAAGAAAGAAATTAGGGAAATGACACCCTTTACAATAGTCACAAACAATATAAAATATTTTAGTGTGACTCTAACCAAAAAAGTGAAAGATCTATATGACAAGAGCTTCAAGTCTCTGAAGAAAGAAATTGAAGAAGATCTCAGAAGATGGAAAGATCTCCCATGCTCATTGATAGGCAGGATTAATATAGTAAAAATGGCCCTCTTACTGAAAGCAATCTATAGATTCAATGGAATCCCCATCAAAATTCCAAATCAATTCTTAATATAGTTAGAAAGAGAAATTCTCAAATTCATTGGAATAACAAAAACCCATGATAGCCAAAACTATTCTCAACAATAAAAGAACTTCTGAGGGAATCACCATCCCTGACCTCAAGCTATATTACAGAAAAATAGTGATAAAAACTGCATGGTATTGGTACAGTGACAGGCAGGTAGATCAATGGAATAGAATTGAAGACCCAGAAATGAACTCACATACCTATAGTCACTTGATTTTTGGCAAAGTAGCTAAAACCATCCAGTGGAAAAAAAGACAGCATTTTCAACAAATGGTGCTGGTTTGACTAGCAGTCAACCTGTAGAAAAATATAAATTGATCCATTTTTATCTCCCTGTACAAAGCTCAAGTCCAAGTGAATCAAGGATCTCCACATAAAACCAGATACACTGAATCTAATAGAAGAGAAAGTAGGGGAAAGCCTGGAGCACATGGGCACAGGGGAAAAGTCCTGAACAGAACACCAAAGGCTTATACTCTATGATCAAGAATTGACAAGTGGGACCTCATAAAGTTGCAAAGCTTCTGTAAGGCAAAGGATGGTCTCAACAAGACCAACAGATTGGGAAAAGATCTTAACCAATCCCACATCCAATAGAGGGGCTAATATCTAATATATGCAAAGAACTCAAGAAGTTAGACTCCAGAGAGCCAAATAATCCTATTAAAAAATGAGGAATAGAGCTAACCAGAGAATTCTCAACTGAGAAAACTTGAAAGGCTGAGAAGTACCTAAAGAAATGTTCAACATCCTTAGTCATCAGGGAAATGCAAATCAAAACAACCCTGAGATTTCACCTCACAACAGTCAAATGATTAACATAAAAAATTCAGGTGACAGTAGATGGTAGCAAGGATGTGGAGAAAGAGAAACACTCCTCCATTGCTGGTGGGATTGCAAGCTGGTACAACCACTCTGGAAATCAGTCTGACAGTTCCTCAGAAAACTGGACATATTACCACTACTTGATGACCCAGCTATACCACCCCTGGACATATATCCACAAGATTCTCCAACATGTAATAAAGACACATGCTCCACTATGTTCATAGCAGCCATATTTATAATAGCCAGAGGCTGGAGACAACCCATATGTCCCTCAACAGAGGAATGGTTACAGAAAATGTGGTACATCTACACAATGGAGTACTACTCACCTATTAAAAACAATGACTTCATGAAATTCACAGGCAAATGGATAGGACTTGAAAATATCATCCTGAGTGAGGGAACTCAGTCACAGAAGAACATACATGGTATGCACTCACTGATTAGTGGATATTTGCCCAAAAGTTTAGAATATCCAAGATACAATTCACAGACAATATGAAGCCCAAGAAGAAGTAAGACCAAAGTGTAGGTGTTTCAGTGCTTCTTATAAGGGGGAACTAAATACCCACAAGAGGAAATATGGAGACAAAGTCTGGAACAGAGACTGAAGGAAAGGCATCAAGAGACTGTCCCACCTGGGGATACATCCCATATGCATTTACCAAACCCTGAGGCTTCCAGGGACTGGATTACCAACCAAGAGTACACATGGAGTGACCCATGGTTATGGCTGAGGGTGTTCGTTGCCCCAGTGTAGGGGAGTGCTGGGGTGGGCAGACGGGAGTAGGCAATGGGTAGGTGGGGCAGCACCCTCATAGGACGTCACAGGGAAGGGAGGATAGGATGGGGTGCTTCTGAAGGGGAGACCTGGAAAAGGGAAAACATTTGAAATGTAAACAAATTATCCAATATTTAAAAAAGTAAAACAACAAAAAAAACCAAACTACTCACTCAAAATGTCTTATTTTTTTTAAAAAAAATTGTATTTAATCTACTTTCTACATGAGATTATTGGGTGGATCAAAAACGAATGCATGTGAATACTTTTAGCAAGTCATTATTACCAACTAGCTTAACAGAATTCCCTAGCTTACATTTACTCAGAATTAGAATTTGGATCTGAGCCTATGTTTAGGAGTGCACTCTCTATAGATATTATCAATTAAAAGATATACATGACAAAGTTTCCTGTGGAGTGATTCAAATAAAGAAGAACCTCACTCAAGAGTGAGGTAACCCAATCACAAAAGAACACACATGGTTTGCACTCACTGTTAAGTGGATATTAGCCCAGAAGCTGGGAATACCCAAGATTCAACTCACAGACCATATGAAGCTCAAGAAGAAGGAAGACCAAACTATGGATACTTCTGTCCTTCTTAGAAGTGGGAACAAAATACCCATGGGAGGAGATAGAGAGACAGTGTGGAGCAGAGACTGAAGGAAAGACCATGCAGAGACTTCCCCACCTGGGGATCCATCCCATATACAGTCACCAAACTCAGACACTATTGTGGATGCCAACAAGTGCTTGCTGACAAATAGAGAACATTTGCTATATTGCTTGCTCCATGTAACACTGCTGACTCCAAGTCAGTCTGCTAGATAAAACTATGGCTCACATTCCCTTTAGTTAGTTTTTGATAGAAGGAAAACAAACAAGGATGAGGAAAAAAGCTTGATTACGACACTAAAAATATGCTCATTGTCTTGCTTGTCTGTGACTTGTTAATGTAGGGAGTTGGCCACTTACTTCATTGGTTTGTGATGTTGCTAGAAAGATTAAAGTAAAAATAAAGCTAGTTTCCAAAGTATTTTCCTTTGAGTTGCAATTAGCAGTGAGTTGTGAGGGAACAATTGGTGTAAAATAGCCTTTCTCTGCTTCTTTCCCTTTAAAATTGAATCCCTTGTAAACATTTCATTATCTCTGTGTTTCAGGACTAAGGTGCTGTGCTGAAATAGTCAATGGGAATTGGTTTTAGTAGGTACTTAGTGTGGACTTGCCTTGACTCACTGGCTCTTCAGAAGTGGCAGGAGTATCTAAACTAAAAGAGAATTGTGACGACTGATCCTGGGTGTATTTTCATATCAACTTCTGAGTCTTTAACTCTACAAAAATGTGTGTGTGTGTGTGTGTGTGTGTGTGTGTGTGTGTGTTTGTAAAACTCGCCTGTGCCTCTTTGTTCACTGAAAGGCGTTGTAGGGGCTTGTGTTGGTTAAATTTAGTGTTTTTAAAACACAAATTGACTTTCGTCATTTCAATTTAAGTCAATCACTGGCAATTTAGAAAATGTTAAAAATTATTTTTTGTCTGCTTTAACATGTTAAGTCCTTGTACTTTTGAACACATGGTAAGGAGGCAAGACACACAGGAGTTAATGTGAGTGGAAGGATAAAAAAATCTCTTTGACCAAAAGTTTATGAGGATGCTCCAGGATAGATGCTTCAGTTTCCTGAATAGATCACATTCTATGTCTTGATGGAGTACTATTGTATCTTGGAAAGGTCTCTAGAACCCACATACCACATGCCAGCACAGAATCTGCACAGAACATAGCCTGGCATAGTGTTCTGTTGACCTACACTGAGGTCCCCTGTAGGAAACTCTGATTTTCCCTGTGGCTTCTCACCACCTCTGAGCTGCTCTCTAACTTCTGAAGTATACTCAGCTGCCATACACTGAGAGAAAAGCTGAGAATCAATGCTGAACCATGATCATGGAAGTGGTTGTGGAACTGGTGACCCTGTATCCCTGCTCCCTTACCCTTCGATGTGAAAACTGAGAGATGCATATGTTAGTGTCTCAGAGCAGTCTCAGAGGTGAACCACTGAAAAATCTGTTCATTCATGGCCATACTTCTTGTCCTGTATTGCCTTTCCCACCTGCTCAGTGCCTTTCATGACTCACTCACAGTTGGATGAGCTGAATCTTGTCTTTCTCAGGATGGGCCTGAGGAGTCCAAACTAAATCAAGCAATTAGAAATCGTTTCCTTTTGACTTGCGTACATTGTTTCCGTCTGCCTCACGAATTTTGTTCTAAGAAGCTTAAATCAGTTAAACTATAAATAGTGTCTTGCTCTGAAAACCAAACAGCACAGATCTGCGCGTGGAGACTATGAGAATAAAGGGAGGGTTATGTTCTTGGTCCATGGGTTCAGTGCATCGTGCCTTTGATGATCCTTAGAGAACATATTGATGGAGACTATGAGAATGAAAGGAGGGTTATGTTCTTGGTCCATGGGTTCAGTGCATCGTGCCTTTGATGATCCTTAGAGAACATATTGACAGAAGTGACATTTAAAGGGAACTTGTTATAAAATTTTCCATTTAAACTGTCCAAGCAAGATATTAAACACCAAACCCACACTTATTTCATTTTTAGCAAAATGAGTCCTTATTGTGATTCATATTATGACTTCTGTTAGGAAAGGAAAAGAGTTTATACATTACTGTACTATGATTTAATTTTTATCAAGTACATTTTTCTTTGAATTGTTTTCCCTTTATTCTAAGGAATAAAAAGGCCAGGTTTTAACTACTGGTCTATTGTTGTTAAGAGATCCCATGAACAAGGCAGTTCTCTAGAAAGAAAGCAAGTAATTGGAAGCTGGTTTACAATTTCAGAGGTTAGTCCATGACCATCATGGCAGAAAGCAGACAGGCATAGCTCTGGAACAGTAGCTGAGAGCTTTACATCTCGATCCATAGGCAGCAGGCAGAGAGCGGGACACTGTGCCTGGCATGAGCTTTTGAAGCTTCGAAATCTAATCCTAGTGACACACTCCCTCCAACAAGCCCATACCCATTAATCCTTACCAAACAGCTCATCAACTGGGGACCAAGCATGCAAATAAATGAGCCTGTGAGGGCCACTCTCCTTCAGGCCACAGTGACCATAGTGACTTCATGCCTCCCTTTTAGCTTTTAGTGCTTGGTATGCTGAAGCAGGAAGATTGTTATAAGTTTGAGGCAAGCCTGGGGTCTACAGTAAGTTTCAAGTATAGTAAGAGACTCTGTGTGTGAAAAAAAAAAAGCTTTTCTTTTTAGTGGGCTAAAAATTAAAAACTTAAATGGTACATATATTATAGATGAGGTAACATAAATACTGGGCTTTATATGGTTTTAGTTTAACATACCTAAAAAGGCATGGTTTTGTTTATTACAAAATTATAATTTTACTCTAAAAATCATTCAGTAGGAAAATATGAACATTCAATTAAAACACTCAAAGTTTCTCTAATCATGCATTTTAAGAGTATAATTAAATGCTATCATTGTATCTGAGTTATTAATTTTAAAAGGAGTTTGGGAAGGAATCATGACACTATTGATCATCTTCCTGGTCCCACAGACAAAGATTTTGTAAAAGGGCTCAAATTTTCATAATAATAAATTAATCACATTAAATACATATTCAGCAGTACTTAATGAAATTGCAATGATATACAACTACCCTCTAAATCTAGTTCCAGTGAATGTATCTTCATTACCCCAGTTGAAGTCCCATACCCACTAAGTAGTCCCCTGATAATTACCATTATATTTTCTTTAAGAATTTACCTATTCAGGGGATTTCACAAAGCGTCACGTGGCCTTTCAGGCTTAATGCACTTGGGATACTGCTTTTGTGGTTTCTTCATGTTGTAGCCTGTCAGAATTCCATTCCCTTTTGTGAATGAATAGTTTTCTATTACATTTCTTATGTAGATAGTGTTTCTTATGATCATGTACAGATAGGCATCTGTTTGGATTCTTGTTTTCAGTTCTGAGGGCATTTAACTAAAAGTGGATTGCTGAGTTAGAGCAATTTTATCTTTAACGTCCTAAGTAACTGCCAACCTTCCACAGCTGCTGCATCCTTCTGGTTCTCCACCAGTAAAACACAAGGGACACCACTCCCTGTGTATTCCCCAACACTGACTCTTTCTTGCCTCGCTTTCTCTTGTAGCCATTCTAGTGGGTGTGAAGTGCTATCTCCTTGTGAGTTCGTGTTTGGATTTCATTTTTGTTTTTGAGATAGAGTCTTACTATGTAGCCTGGACTATGATTTTTGACCACGGTGGCTGGCCTGGAGTTCCTTAATGACCTATGGTAAGCATCTTTGTATACACTTTTCAGTATTTTGTGTCTTTGAACTTTCTCAAGTCCTTTCTCCAGTGTTCAGTTGATGTGTCTGGTCAACCACTTGTTAAATTGTAAGAGTTGTTACTGTGTCCTAGACCATAGACCCTTATTGGGTATGACTTTAAACATGTGCTCTTGTAGTTGGTAGGGTGCTCTTTGAGTTTCTTGATAACACCATTTAATGCACAAAAGCTTTTAATTTAGACAACATTCAATTTACAACTTTTTTTTTATTCTTGTGCTTTGGGTATCATACCTAAAATTTCATTATCAAATCTAAAGTAAAAAAAGATTTAGTCACGTTTTCTTCTAAATGTCTTAAGTTTGGTTTCTTACATTTATGTTGATGATGCATTTTCAATCAAATTTCATACATAGTGGGAGGTCTAGTTTCATTCTTTTGCATGTGAGTCTCCAACTATTATCTGAGTTTCTGTACCTGCTCTAATTTATATATTCACCTACCTTCAATAGTCCCTCCCTTCTGCTAGATTTGGCCGTGTTTTATGCTCTTTCCAGTTCTTCATAGGAGAAAAGTGTTAATCTGACATCTTGCTCCCTTTGAAACACACTTGTGATTTCTTTTTTTTTTTCCTTTTTTTTTATTTTAGATATTTTCTTTAT
>NW_022196903.1:18013541-18054682 GCF_008632895.1 Mastomys coucha | reverse complement strand
TTCCTTAGCAGATATAGGACTGTTTAGATCGTTGATCTGATCTTGACTTAACTTTGGAACCTGGTATCAGTTAAGAAAATTGTCCATTTCATCCAGGTTTTCCAGTTTTGTTGAGTATAGGCTTTTGTAGTGACACTTGTGATTTCTTTCTCATGATCTCAGTCACTTAGGTATAGTGGGATATTGTGATTCATATTTTAATTTGCAGGGGTAGAGGGGAGAAGAAAGTGTAAGTGTAACTTTGGATCCATTGACCTGGGTTCCCTAGAAAACACTGGCATAGAAGTACTAGTTAGAAAAAAAAAAAAACAGTGTGTTTAAGGCTAGAATTCAGGAGAAAGATATAGACTTGAAGAGATAAGATAAACACCACAAATGCCAGGAGAGACATTAGCGAAGGCCTAACACAGCATTGATAAAAAAGCTCTATCTAAGGCAGTGATTTCAGGAAAATATATTCAAGAGAAATCAATATGAAGGGTGAGCCGAGATTCCAGAGGTTGTGAATATCAATACCATGTCATTCCTATGAAGCTATTAGTTTGTTACTGTTTAATTGGATTGCTTAATTTTCTGTGATTTCTTCTCCTTAACGTAAGTTCTTCACTGACAGTTTACTTTGCTACTTGGTTCTGAGTGATCTTGGCTCCCAAACTCAGCTCCATCATTCACACAAACACCATGTGTCACTGTGTCCCATACACATCATGGAGAAGCAATTACTATGCATATCAGAACCATTTCCCTAGCACTTGATGAAGGAAGGTATAGATTCAAACCTTTAAGAAGACATTTCTCAGTGACTCTGTCACTAAGTGGCTTTCTCTCCTGTTCTAATAGAAAAACAATACAACAGGTTAGCATTCTCTCTTTACTATTCAACAGCAGGAGATGAATGCAATACACTCACTGAATAATTTAGCTAGAAATATTTAGATTCCCTAGGAACACATGAGCCAAGAGCAGGCCAGGCTAACAAGTAGACTGACTGCAGATCTCCACCGCTTCCTCCTCTCCTCCAAATCAAATCCCCTGGTCTCATCCTCAGCTCTGAAGCACACTGACTGCAGCTTCCCTACCCACACCACACAGGCGTTCTCCTCCAAATTCCTCTCCCCCATTCATTGTTTTATCCCCAGCTCCCAGCTGCAGTAGATTACCTGGGAACACTCTGGCCACTCCAGCCAGAGAAGCCCACCTTCTCCAAATCCAATCCCCCTGTCTCACTGCCATCTCTGTAGGCCTCCTGTTGCAGCCTCCCACTCCCGATCTGCCCCTTTCCCTAGAGATTCTCCTCAAACTTTTCCCCCACTCATTCTGCTTTCCTACTAGCAAAGCCTGCAGTAAGTGGGACAGCAAAGGAAGCAGGTAGGTGAGATTCAGATCCCCACTCTCTCCTGTCCTCTTTAACCAATTCAGTCTTATCCCCAGCTCCTAAGTACACTGCCTGCTGTAGACTCTCTTCACTCTCTGTCCCCATTTCCAGAGGAATAAGCAGATCCTGGTGGAGCACCTTCCTTTCCTTTCTCCTATGGACTCCTTGAGCTCCTTCTACCTTCTACCCATCTTCATTACCGAGTGTCAGCTCCTAATATCTAGAACACATTTCATCCAGAATCCACACAATGGCCACACTTCTCAGGATCCAGAAGAATTTTCTGCCAGGCCACAAAGCTTTCCTGAGAAACAGGAGGCAATAGAAACAAAACACCCACCCAGCAAGAACAAGACCAGATATCAACACTTAGAATTACAGTCTTCCTAAACCCAGATGCTCAGACACCAGCATAAAAACTCAATCAGTAACATTCTGGTCAATGTTTTTACTAGAGTCCAGCAACCCAACCATAGTAGGCAGGCCCTGAGTATTTGTACATAACAGAAGCAAAGACAGCAGCCTTAAAATAGACTTTATGAAAATGATAGAGGTCTTTAAAGAGGAACTGAATGAAACACTTAAAGAAATTTATGTGTATGCAAGCACAAACAGTGAAGCAAATTAATAAAATAGAATCCATAAAGAAATCCCAAACTGAGGGTAATATGGAAACAAAAAATGTAGGAACTAGAACAGGAACCTCAGAGATGAGCCTCACCGAGAGAATACAAAGACGAAAGAGAAAATTTCATGCACTGAAGGCACAAAAATATTTTCAACAAAATCATTGAAGAAAATACCCCTAACCTAATAAAGAAGATACCTGTTGAGGTATAAGAAGCTTATAGAACACCAAATAGATTGGACCAGAATAGAAAGTGTCCTTTGCACATACTAATCAAAACAGTAAAAGTGTAAAACAACGAAGGAATATTAAAAACTACAGAGGTAAAAGGGCAAGTAACATATGAAGGCAGACATGTTAGAATTATGTCTGAATTCCCAGTGGAGACTCTAGAAGCCAGAAGGATCTGGATAGATGTTCTACAGACTCTAAGAGGCCACAGATGCCACCCTAGACTACCATATCCAGCAATATACAATCACAATAATGGAGTGAATATGACATCCTATGGAAAGAACAAATTTAGTCAATATTTGTCTACAAATGCAGCTACACAGAAGGTGCTAAAAAGAAAACAACTCCAATTTAAATAGTTGTATACATCCACAAAAATACAATAAGGAATCCCATATCAGAAAATCAAAAAGGGGAAAACACACACACACACACACACATATACACACACACCCCACAACAAAATAACAGGAATTAACAACCATTGCTCACTGTTATTTCTAACACCAGTGGTCTCAATTCCCCAATAAAAAGACATTGACTAATAGAACGGGTGAAAATAAAGGACCTGTCCATCTGTTTTATCCAAGAAATGTGCCTTAACCTCAAGAATAATCATCACCTCAGGGTAAAAGGATGGAAAAAGATATTAAAGAGGGTCAGGAAATTGAACAGAGGTATGTAGCAATGGAGATGGGAACTGGGAGTAGCAACCAGAAAGTCCCAGATGCCAGGAAAGCAAGAGCCTCCTAGGACCCCAGAGGGATGACATTAGCTGAAATACCCCCAAAAGGGAAGGGAGAACCTGTCAAGACCATATCTAGAGGTTAGGCACAGCCCCCCAGTTGACGGATGGGGCCACCCACCCATCCCCCAAATTTTAAGCCAGAATTGCTCCTGTCTAAAGCAAATACATGGATAAAGTGTGGAGCAGAGACTGAAGGAAAGGCCATCCAGAAACTACCTTATCTGGGAATCCATCCCACATGCAGACACCAAAACTAGACACTATTGCTGATGCCAAGAAGTGCATGCTGACAGGAGCCTGATACAGCTGTCTTCTGAGAGGCTCTGCCAGAACCTGACCATTACAAATGTGGATACTCACAGCCAACCAGCAGACTGAGCACAGGGACCCCAATGAAGAAGTTAGGGGAAGGACTGAAGGAGCTGAAGGGGACTTATCTGAAATCAACTGGAGGGGGGTCCTTGGTCCTATAAAGGCTTGATGCCCCAGTATGGAGGAATACTAGGGCAGTGAAGTAGGAGTGGGTGGTTGGATGGGGGAGCACCCTCATAGAAGCAGGGTAGGTGGGATGGGATGGGGAGGAGTAGAGAGGAAACTGGGAGAGGGGATAACATTTGAAATATAAGTAAATAAAATATCCAATTAAAAAAGATATTAAAACCAAATGAACATAAGAAGTACCATTTTACTGACAGTACCTGACTAATATAGATGTAGAGGCTCACAGCCATCCATTGAACTGAGTACAGGGTCCCCAATGAAGGAACTAGAGAAAGGACCTATGGAGCTGAGGGGTTTGCAGACCATTAGGACGAACACCGATATGAACTAACTAGTACCCTCAGAACTCCCAGGGTCTCAACTACCAACCAAGGACTGCACATGGTGGGTCTGATTTTTCTGGCAGCATGTGTATAGTAGAGGATTGCAAATTTGATCATCAATAGGAGGAGAGGACCTCAGCCCTGTGAAGGTTCTATGCCCCATTGTAGGGGAATGCCAGGGCCAATAAGTGGGAGAGGGTGGGGTGGCAGGCATGGGGAGAGGGGAGGCAACAGGGGTTTGTTCTTGTTGTTTTTGTTTGTTTGTTTGTTTGTTGGAGGTTAAACTGGGAAAGGAGAAATTTACATGTAAATAAAGAAAATATCTAAAAAAATAAATGAATAAAAAATAAATAAAAAAGATAAAAAAAGAAGTACAATTTTAATATCAGACAAAATAGACTTCAAACCAAAACTAATCAGAAGTAATAGGAAAGGACATCTCTGGGCTAGTGGTCATAAGATCTATTAAAATACAGCCTGATCCATGGGGAACAAGCCAGTAAGCAGCATGCCTCCATTGGCTCTGCATCAGCTCCTGCATCTAGATTCCTATCCTGTTTGGGTTTCTGTGCTGACTTGCTTCAATGATGAACACTAATGTGGAAATAATCCCTTTCCTTCCCAATGTGTTTTTTGTTCATGGTGTTTTGTTGCAAAAATAGAAACTCTAAGGCAGAGTCCTGTGGGAACTCCAAACAACTCAGGCTGTTGTCAAGACAATAAATTGATCTCTACAAAGTGACAGCAAGGCCCTATTCCTGAAGACAATACCTACACAACTTATTGTACATGGAGAAGTAAAGTTGGTACCTACAGACAGCCTTCACCCTTACATGCTAGCATCTTTGGTAAGGGAAACTACTCAACATGCTATCAAAGGAATAACATAAACACCCAACAAACCACAAACCCTTTAATCTATAGTGGTGTCCTGCCTATAATATATGCTAGTGCAATGGTGACACAAAGCTTTCATGAGTGCCCAAGCAATATCTAATTTGACTTAAAGTCCTCTCTAAAAGATGGAACCCATACCTCACACTGCTTGGATGATCAAGTATCTAAAACCAGATAGCTCAATGACCAAGGGTAAAACCAAATACTGCTGTCCAAAAAACCAGACAGACAGATTGATAGATAGACAGACAGACAGAGACAGAGGACTCTTAATGACAGTCTGCTATACTCATAGATCAGTGCCTTATTCAACCATCATCAGAGAAACATCTTCCCTCAGCAGAGGGGAACAAATACAGAGTCCCACAGCCAGACATACAGAAATTAAGAGACCATGAAACACTCAGTCCAAAATGGGATGTTTCCATAAAATTCTTACCCTCAGGACTCAGGGAACCTTGAAGAAGAGAATCCAGAAAAAGGGAAGGACTAAAGGAGCTGAAAGGGCCTTATCTGGCATCAATGGGAGGGGAGGCTCTTGGTCCTATGAAGGTTTGATGCCCCAGTATAGAGGAATGCTAGTGTGGTGAGGTGGGAGTTGATAGGTGGGTAGGAGAGCACCCTCATAGAAGCAGGGTAATGGTGAATCAGATAGGGAGGGTGTAGAGGGAAAACTGGGAAGGGGATAACATTTGAAATGTAAATAAATAGAATATCCAATTAGAAAAAAATAAAATAAAAAGATGAAAAAAAAAAGCCAGAAGGGATGGGGTACATCAAGGCTCTCTCTAAATCAACACTATTGAAGCTCAGATGAACTCACGGAGCCTGAGGCATCATGCACAGGCCCTGCATGGGTTTGTACCAGATGGAGTCCTAGAGCTAAAAGAAGTGGAACATGCTTGCATCCCTATCCCAGAAGTTATGTCCAATTGATAAGGACTTGAAAATGAAAATTCAATTTCCACCAAGAGAGTCCCATTGGGGAAACAGGCCACTCTTAAGGGCATGCTGCTCCATGCCCAGCAGTGGATGGCAACAGAAAATGAACTCAACATCTTTGGAAGTTCCTTGTCTCATCATTAGAGCTTTCCTGTTTTTTCTTTTTTAATTTTATCTTAATTTATCTTATTTTATCTTAGTTATTTGTCTTATTTTTAACTTTCTCTTAATTATATATGTAAATATATTTTATTATATATAAGTATGTATAGTATACATGAGTATATATACATATACACACATACACACATATAGTATACATATACATACACACACATACAATACACACATACACATACACACAGATACACAGATACACATGTATACTCACATACACACATACATACACGTACACACACATACACACACACATACACACAAATACACACACATAAAATACATACACACACACATATACACACATACACATACACACATATATACACATACTCATTTACATATACATATCCTATTCATATCAATATACATGGAGTCCTAGAGCTAAAAGAAGTGCAACATGCTCGCATCCCTACCCCAGAAGTTATGTCCAATTGATAAGGACTTGAAAATGAAAATTCAGCTTCCACCAAGGGAGTCCCATTGGGGAAACAGGCCACTCCTTTACATATGTTTTATGACATCCAGTTAAGTATTTTGGGATTCTTGAATGTGTGAACCAGTGGGTTTGTTTCTTGTTTCTTGTTTATTCTCTTGGGCTCTTTGCCTTCCATTTGTTTTCCATTCCAATATGTTAGTTTTTGTTTTATCTTATTACATTATATTATATTATATTATATTTTATATATACAAAAGAAAACTCTAGTTTATATGCTGAGAAATAATTTACCCTCTGATATAAAAATTTAGTACTACTAGAAGACTTTATGGATTGAATTCATTCTCAGAAACCATATTTTCAGAACCTTTAATTCTTCAAATGCCAGGGAAAACCCCAAAGAATACCTAAATAGAATGATTAAAAGGAGTTTCTAATGCCAATTGACCATTTGCTCCACTCCTGCCTACTTCCTCCATGCAGACACCCTCCCATCCCCATCTTTACTCCTGGAAGCCAGAGGAAGATTATTGACTTGCTATTTTGGCTCTGTCTTGCTCTCAATGGCTTGTTAGAAGACTTTATTATTTTTATTTATTAGTATCATGTGTGTGTGAGTGTGTGTGCGAGTGTGTATGCATGTACATGTGTGCATGTGTGTGTGTACGTATGCTTATGTGTGTGTGCGTGTATGTGCGTGTGTGTGTGTTTGTGTGTGTGTGTGTGTGTGTGTGATGTGCATTGCATATATGCATATAGGGGTCATGTGCCTACCACAGTGCATGTGCTTATGTCAGGGGATACTCTCAGAGGTGCATTCTCTCCTACTTCTTTGAGGGTCGCTCTTGTTGTTTCTATATATTCAAGGTAAGTTGGCCTTTGAATTTCCAGGCCATTCTCTTTTCTATGCCTCTCATGTCACTGGAGAAGTGCTTAAATTACAGATACAAGCCACTACACCCAGCTTTTTTTTTTTAAAACATACAATCTAGACATGAAATTCAGGTTGTAAGACTTAAGCAATAAGCACTCATTGAGCCATCTTGTTAGCTCCTGTTTTGTTTTTGTTTTTATAGTTTTTTATACTCCACTCATACAATATATCCTGATTCCAGTTTCTCCTCCCTCCACTCCTCCTAGATGACCCTGCCTCACTACCTTACCTCTTCCTCTGCTCAAATTCCCTCCCTTCCTGATCCATTCTTCTTCCTTCTTCATATCCTCCTCTTCCTCCACTACCACCACCAGCACCAGCACCTCTTTCTCCTCCTCCTCCTCCTTTTCTTCCTCCTTTGTTTCCATTCAAATAAGAGCAGGCCTCCCAGGGACATCAAACAAACATGGCATAACATGTTGCAATAAGCCTAGGCACAAACCCTTTATCAAGACTGGATGAGGCAACCCAGTAGGACAAAAAGCATCCTAAAAGCAGACAAAACAGTCAGAGACACATCCACTTTTAGGAATACCAGAGGAAGACCAAGCTACACAACCATAACATTTATGCAGAGAACCTAATTCTGACCCATGCAGGCACTGTAATTGTTGCTTCAGTCTCTTTGAGCCCCCATGAGCTGTGCCTAGTTGATTCTGTGGATCATGTTCTCTTGGTGTCCTAGAGTCCTCTGGCCCCTGTTTGTTTTTTAAGATTCTATAATCCCAGAACACTTAAATCCACCACTGAAAAGATTGTCAGGAGAACTACGCTGTGGATTAGATCCTAAATCAATCTCTAAAATTCAGTTTTAAGTACTGGGGATTCTGGGGTGTGACTGTCACATCAACACTGGTTATCAGCAGATAAATTCAGTTATGGGATTCTAGGATGTGGTGAAACTCAAGGAGGAAGTACACCTTAGTTGGAGGAAGTAAGTTATTGAAGCACATATTCTCGAAGGGTATATTTTGTTCCTGGCCCCTTTCCCATTGTCCTCTTTCCTGGGATGAACAATATCTCAGCACAATACACTTCCACCATGATGCCTCATTACAGGTAAAAAGGAATCAAACAAAGTGTCTGCAAAGTGAAACTTGTATAACACAAAGCCTAAATAAGTTATTTCTTTTTAAGATAATGCATGCTATGCTGGGGAAGGGAAGCCTGGACCCCACATATTAAGTTTATGGGCTGCTTCTGCCTTCTAAAAATCCAGTACTGAGCTAGGGGTGCAGCTCATTGGTGGGATGCTTGCCTAACATATGCACAGCCCTGAGTTCCATCCTAGCACTGCCAAAAATTAAAAATAAACACTCCCAGGCTTGGACAAGATGCTCAGACTGATTTCCTTATTTTAATGTGATAGTGCCTTTACTTAGCTAGATACTCAACCACCACAGATTTAAAATTAAAGTGCTGGCATGCACTGTGGTTGAATATAGGGCTGCAGTGTGCTGGAAGCAGGAAGAGTTTCTCCATTGTATTTCTGCCTACACCTATATCAGGAGAGCTGCATAATTTTTGTTCACTCTGCCTCCTGGATTCCTCACAGAGGCCAATTTTATGCTAAAATCTGTGGTGTGCTGGAGGAAGGCTCCGGGCCATTCTTACTCCTACATATGGTGATGAATGGAACGTGTCTTTGAGATGCACTGACTATAATTATAACAATTTTACTTGGCAGCTGATCTTGTCTTGCTCTTTTATCTTGTAGTGGTGTTTATTAATATTTAACTTTTATTGAGTTGCCTCCTTGATAGTGTGCTCTGCACAGATAATGCAAACATTTTCTGGTCTTCGGGAGCCTAATCACTAAAATGATGCCTCTATTCATACTCTGAAGAGGTAAAAAATGGACCAACAATTGAGCACTGGCTGAGGTGCTTGTCTGATCCATTGTGCTTTCTGCCCCAGTTCTATATATGCTTGCAGTCATGTGCTCATTTGAGATTCTAGCTGCTCCATGCAGAAGCATTTCTTCAACCCCCCAGTGCAGCCTAAGAACCTTCCGTGAATCTTGCAAACAATGGAATGGTGGGATGCCAAGTTTTTCCCCCCACCTTTGATTCCTGAAGGAGATATCTCTTTTGGGTTGGAGGGTAGAGATCTCGTCAAGGCCCCGAGAAACAGGCACACAGTAACTGAACAGAAGGCTGAGAAGAGACATAAGGAGTCAGAGTTGAGGACTCTTGGGGACTTATGAAACAAGCCTGACTCCTCAACGCCTGGCTGTGGATACTGGCTAAAAGCTATTGAGAACTTGTTGCCTAGCAACGTAAGGCCGGTTAATAAAGGAGTTGGAGGCTTTTCATTTCCCAGACTGCAGGTAATTTTTCTAGGGGAGCTTGGAAAGTGTGCTCTTCTATCTTTTGCTTTTCTAGAGTCTAATATTTGTTCTGCATGTCAATTATATGACAGAATATAGTGAATTTTCCCTGGATGCAATGTGATATTTGGGGAATGTGGGGAGCGTCTGTCTCTTTAGTAACAGGAGCATAGATGCTATATTTAAAACTAAGAGTTCAAAAGTGAGTTGCATTAAGCACCACTTCATACAATGGAACAGTGGTGGCTGCATATATTTCTGAAATAACAAGGTAGGCAAAGGAGAAAGTGGTAAATAAAACATCAGCTAAGCTCCTTAAAGGAAACACTTTCCCAAAGATGATGGTTTAATTTCATTGTCCCATCACTAAACAAGCCATTGAAAATCAGTGGAAAAGGCTAGAGCATGGGTTTTGCTCTCTGAGCTGCAGCCCCTCAGATACTACCCACAAGCCAGTGCTGCTCCGTGTGATGTTCTCAGTCAAACACTTTAGCGATTGGATAGAAGAATTTAGTATCTGTTGAACATAGCATTCTCAATTAAGGGGTTATATATATTTTTTATTTTTATTTTATAACAATTCACTTTATTGTGTGTAAATACTAGAAATACCAGTCCATAATGGATCAGAAATTATTTTTTAAAAAACTGAAGCATATCTCTGAAGCACATCAATGAATCTTTTGTAAGTCTCTAAATATCAAATCTGCTTTTACTTGTGAGTCATCCGGTCTCACCAGCAACCAGTAACACAGATGAGAAAATAACCACAGACAATGTAGTTATATCCCAGTAAAACTTCATTTACAAAAGCAACCAGCAACCTCTGCTTCAATCCACTGCGTACTAAATTTACTGTGCCATTAGCCTGTGGAAGTTCTGATTTAGCACTGGTAGGGCAGCCTGGAGGGTCTGTTTCTGATAACTTCCCTGAGGCTGTTGGTGGTTATTCATAGAGTCATCCTGCCCCAAACCTTGAAGATTTCTGAGGTGGAAATCCTGACTGCGTTAGAGACCACATGTTATTCACTAGGAGAAGGGCAGAGGGCCTTCAAATTCAGTTTTCTCATCTGAAAAATGGAAATGATTTCTCTCCTACTTACTTACCGGGAGGTGGCAATAAAAGTATGAATTTCATAAAGTGTTATGAGGATGCTAATGGAGATGATACAGATGTCTATAGATGTAAGGTTTTCCACTGCTCTTAATTTTCTTTTAACTCCTTTTCTTTAAATAGCAAGAGCACACAAGTGTAGGTTACCTCCTCCCTGGGCCTGATAGCAATTAACTTTCATTTAAATTATCCCAGAGTCACAAATCCAGGCTTTCATCTGTGATTAGTTACATATTGACTATTTACATACTTACATACTTACTATTAGTTACACACTTACTATTATCAGGCCTTTCTACAAAAATGGCAAAGAAAAGCAAGACAACTGTGTTACAAATACACACCTGGGAGGTCTTGTTTACCTTGCTATTCAGAAACAATGTTTACTGTGACGTGAGTAAAGTTCAATAAATAGTTTTAAGATCACATGATCAAAGTGTCCATGTAGCAACTCCATCAGTACAGCAGTACGCAAATAGAACATACTGAACCCTGCACATAGAACATACAATCTTGCCCTTGATGAGAGAAGTCAGCTGTGTTCAACATAGGGTTCACCTGACATGGGGCTCAGAACAGTTGTAATTTTTCATTGAAGAGACTCTCTTTGTCAGAGCCCTGACACAGCAAGGAACCAGAAGTCCCTAAATTACAGACTGGGCAATGTGACTGGTTTTGTTGTTTCTTTTATGCCTACTTACGAATAAATATTTGTGTGAGGGCAAAGACATAGAGGGAGAGGTGCTTATGCTCTTTGGTAGTGAGGCTGGGAGGAGAGGCACATGGACAGCCCATTCCTGACTTCTGAAACCCCGATAGTTATGAATGATCAGATTGCTTTAGACTATCCTACATTAAAAAAAATGTTAGGCATGGTCCATGAACTTTTAGTACCAGCACTAGGGAGCTGAAAACAGTCAAACAGAAGCAAATCAGTAGACTTTGTTGTCTTTATATCACAGGATTATAGCATTGTTCTTTTTTTCTTTTTCTAAAGGAAGGCATGAGGAAGGCATCTAGTTTACTGAGAGAAGCTATACTTAGCTCTATTGGACAGGACACGAATTTTTGTATTATGGAAGATATTATTCTGAGAAAGGCAGAGCAGATCAAATGGCTTTTTTATCTGTAACACAAAGTTATAATAAGACTCTTTGTGCCTGGCTTTTGTAGAAAATGGCTTTGTCTAGAATGGAAAAAAAATTAATGATTCTCCAGAATTTAAAGTGGAAAAATTAGCATTTCTGAGAGAGAGAGAGATCTCTTTGGGATATAATAATGGGACCTAAGGGTCCTAAAGGTGGAGGGTGCTGAACCAATCCTGACAGTGTTCTTAAGACCAGGAGTGGCATCAGGACACAGTGTTGGGTGAAACAAGAAGTCCAAAAGGTACCATGCTGTTGAGGACTCAGTTTCCATCTGTGCACTCTAAGCTTGATTTCCAGATCCCCTTATGAGATATATTCCAAATTTTCTTGTGCATGTATGTATACACATGTATACGTGTGTGTATGTAAGTGTGCATAGATATATACATATATATGATGCATATGTATGTGTGTGTGCTCACATGTGTGTGTGTATGTGGTGTACTTTGTGAGTATATATATATGAGTATATGCAGGTATGTGAAGGCAGAGGATAAACTTGGGCTGCTGTATTCCTTTTCTTTTTCTTTTTTCTTTTTTACTTTTTTTTTTTTAAGTAAGGTCTCTCAGTAGCCTGGAGCTTGCCATGTTGGTGAGGTGTGCACCCAGCATGCTCTCAGCGTCTGACTGTTTCCATCTTCCCAGTGTTGGGATTATGAGTGCTTGCTATTTGGCCTGACAATTTTTTTTTGAGACAGGGTTTCTCTGTTTAACAGAGCTCTGGCTGTCTTAGACTTGCTTTGTAGACCTTAGCCTTGAATTCACAGAGATCCTCCTGCCTCTGTCTCCCAATTACTGGGATTAAAGGTATGTGCCACCACACCCACCCTAACAATTTTTTTCATGCAAGGCACTTTACCAACTATGTCTTTACTATGTCTTCAGTCCTGCCCCCCCCCCAAATCCTTCTTGGTAGCAGCAGACTAATCTGTTTACAACTTTGACCTTAAGGACAGAGGTGCTTATGAAGACTGAACAAAGTAATTGATGTGTTTTTAAACACTTGTGGACATGTGAATGGCTCCATGTGCATGCTCAGAGAGGAAGAGAAGGGAGAGGATCTAGATGGATGTACTGCTAGGCTTGATGGCTTTCTTGCTTCAGATGGAACCCTGAGGACTGTGATGTCAGGTCTGAAAGCAAGAGCTAAGAAGTGCAAATGTGGGAGCTCAGTTAAGAAGACATCTAGGTTAACTGAGTCTAAGAGAATGAGATCTACCTAGAAAAGCAATATCCTAGGAGGGGTCATCATGGCCAGAGTAGGACAGATTCTCCAAAGTGACAGCATGTGGCCATGAAAAAACAACATAGCCATGATCAAAGTCTCTTGTAGCCTCGTAGTTGAGGTAAATCTAGACTAACCCTTTCTTTTAACGATATCAACTGCATGTCAGTTGATGACTTACAGAGCATCATATACCATGAAAAGAGAAATGCCTAATAAGAAGGGGAATGTGACTTTTCATCATTAACTAGATAATAAGAGAGATGTCAGGGCTGAAGATATATCTCATTTGGTAAGAGTTCTTGCCCAGGATGCATGTAGCCATGGATCCAATCTCCAGCACCAAACAAATTAGGCATGATGACACATGACTGCCACTTCTACACTTGGAAAGTGAGATAGGAAGATTGAAGTTAATGGATGTCCTTTCCTACATTGGTAGTTCTGGGCCAGCTTGGACTACTTGAGACCTTGTCTCAAATAAAATGATATATAAAATAAGAGGACTGGGGAAGTGGCATGGTGGTTAAGGGTTGCTCTTCCAGAGGACTACATTTCAATTCCCAACACTCCTATGAGTCAGCTCACGACTACCTGAACTCCACTTCCAAGGTACACTGTTGCCTGGCCTCTGCAGATACCCACATATGTGTGGCATGTGCGTATGCTCTATACCCCCAGCCCACACATACCATTTTTAATCATAAAAGCTAATTAATGAAGTAAAATACAGTTGTGACTATCCTAACATCATCATACCATTTTTTGTAGGAATCAAACAAACTAGCAAGTGATAGTTCCTTAAAAAGGAAAAATGGGCATAACTGCAGAAATAGTCATCATATATAGTAAAAATCACAATAGGTATCATAGATTAGTGTAGGGATCTTGACATGACTACAGCCATGTTGAATTAGAATTGCCATGATTGTCACTAAACAACACTGGTAGGATTTCCCTGCATAATTTCTCAGCACACTATGGACTGATCAAGTATCTTCTAACTTGCATGAAATCACGTTTGTCCCAGGTGTTTGTAAAGTCCTTCCATCTGACCCAAATGACAAGCCCACTGTCTTCCTGCCACCTGTGCTCATGCTTCTGTCAGAAGGCCCTCAATAAATTGCACTCTGCAATTCTAGGTCTGCCTCCTCCACCCAACCTCCCTGTACCCTTGGCTATCTCCCTCCTTATGGCATCCAAAGAGGGCTTCTTTGTAATGAAATTTTGATTTCCAAAAAAAAAAAAAGAAGAACCTTAGGAAAACATCAAGTTTGCTCATCAAGTGCAGTACTGCTGAACCACCTCACCAGCCCAAAATTGGTTCAATTTGAACACACAATAATTATTTTGTGTGTCTTTATCTGGAAATAGGACATTGGCAAATAAAGTTAAGATGAGGTCATTAGGATGCACTATAACCCAATACTTTCATGAAAAGAGAATAAGTTTTTGAACTTTAGAGAGAGCGCCATATGATTGGAAGTGAGTATTAGAATGAAATGCCTGGAGCTCCAAGAGGGCAAGGTTTGTGAGGGAGGATTCCCAAAGCATGCTCCTGATTGTGTGATTGTAGGTTTTCAGTCCTTAGAGCTTTTTGAGAACTAAATTTTGATCATTTCTAGCAGTGGAGTTTGTAGTACTCAGGTATAGCAGGCTTGGAACACTACCAATCAGCTATGTAGACTAATCTGTTTTCCTGTAACTTTGGGAAAATGTCAGAATCACAGTCAAGTTACTGAAGAAAGGAAATAGTTCCCAAAGAACATGAGATGGAGTCCGAGAGTTCAAATGCATAAACCCGTGAGCAGCATTTCATGTCTGCACCTCAACAGTGAATACACTAGACAACTGATGTCTTTTCCTGATGAAACAGCGGCTCTGTAACACCTGGAAAGTGAGCAAAACAAGTCACCATAGATGCAGGCCTCATCTTGTACTTTCTGAAGATGGGCTTTGAAATCTGTGGGAGGTGAACATGCAGTCTCCTAAAGAGAAAATAGACCCTTACCTCCCTGCACTCCGACACTAACAACATTCCAAAACTGTGACCTAGAATGAGAAAGAAATCTCTGAGGGGAAGAGAAATTGAGAGATAAGTATTCAGGATCCAGTGGAAAAGCTTCGGACTTAGTTTCCTAGCAACAAAAGGCAGTGTACTTGGGCATCCTGTTGTCATTCTTTGAAAACAGTGACTCCTGAAGAATCTAAAGAACAAAAAGCAAAAGTAAAATGTAACGGTGGCTAACATTACATTCAACTCTGTACCTTAGCAAAGGTGCATCAAAAAGCACCTATAAGCTGAGTTGTCCATGTGTTTCAATGGTTTTAAAATCAAAATGTGCTGGGTGATGGTAGCGCACGCATTTAATCCCAGCGCTTGGTAGGCAGAGGTGGGTAGATTTCTGAGTTGGAGGCCAGCCTGGTCTACAGAGTGAGTACCAGGACAGCCAGGGCCACACAGAGAAACCCTGTCTTGAGAAACCAAAATAAATAAATAAATAAATAAATAAATAAATAAATAAATAAATAAAATCAAAAAGTGGCCCTGAAATTAAATCACTAAAATGGTGTACTGCTATTTGCAGCTCTACGGTAATAAATTGAACTAAGCCATTTTGCGCACTTGCAACTCTGAGATATTGGAAGCAAACTAACCCTGGGAGAGACATTGAACTTCTCTCCCCTTTGCTTTGTGAAGATTGCCATTTTTATTTCACTTAAGTTATTTTGATTATCTAAACAAAAGGAGAAGTGATAATAGCTTTGAGAGTGTACACAAGGAAGGTCATCAACATAGAAATCATCTTTATTTTAAGATATTATTTTAAATACAGTACTTAATCTTGGAAGTCAATTCGTTTGTCATTTAGCATGAACCTCCTCCACCAAACCTAGAAAGTCAGTGTGCTATTGCACCTAGTACCCCTGATGGTTCAATGGAGAAAGAAATAGATGTGCCCTAATGCATTCTGTTACTTTCCTTTTTAAAGTTAGTATTAGCACATCTAATTGTGCAAATGAATGGAGTTCACCGTGATGGTTCCAGTGTATCATATACATTTGTATATGTGTACATGTAAATGTACAGGATGTATATGTATATGTGTATGTGTACTGTATATATATATATATATATCACATATATTATATATGCATACATCATACATTGATCATGCCCATCTCTCCTCAGTGATTCCTTTCCTGAAAACTTTTCTAATCTTAGTAATTTGTCATAGCACTTGTAGGATTATCATTTTTGTTTGATGGTTTCTGAATATGAAAGAGAACAAGTGACACTCATTTTTTGTGTGTATCTAGCTTATTTTGCTACCATACTGCCCTCCAGTTCCACTCATTTCATTACAGAGGGCGAACTTCATTTTTCTTTATGGCTCTATTGCATAAGCATCACATTTTCTCTCTATGTCCACCTGCTGATTCATATGCTGATTCCATCTTTGCTGCCATGTAAGATGGAATGCAGCTCTCTTTCAGGTTAGTAGACATTTCAGAGCTAACATAAGAGATGAAGCTACAGTGCCATAAAAAATGGCTGCTGTCATACCTTACCAGGTAGGATTTACTTCATCAAACTTATGGACCCCAAGGCCAATTTCTTAACCTGAAGCACTCAGAATTTAAGTTGCCCATGCTCTTGAATTGGTTATGTTTAGGAACATCTATTAGGGCTCATTAAACAACCTACTGAATGCAAAGTAATAAATTTACAATTAAAAGCATAAATATTAGCTAAAAAAGATATTAGTACTAATTTGACTGGTGCATTTTCCCTTAGTTGGCCAAATTTTGAGACAATCAAAAGTAAAACTCCAGTTTGACAAGCAACTGAAAATGATAGGCTTGGTTATTTAACATAAATACTTTATGCCATGAGGCTCTGCTAGGGTGACTGATTGGTTTTCATTAGAGGTATATAATGCCAAAGGAGACTCCTTCCTTCTCTTCTGGACCTGACAGGTGACCTTATACCTACTCCCACAGAGCTTGTATGGGCAATGACAACCATTGCCTTTGATAATCCGCCTTTTCTTTGTCCATGTCTAAAAAACTCTGCTCTAAGAAGTAATACCTTCAAACCCAAATATTGATATGAAATTTGATGGTGTTTGAGAATGAATGACACAGTATATTCACTCTGTATAGACTTTAATATTTAATTTACATGAGAAATTTCTCCTTGTTTAGAACGAGTGAGCAGTTACCTCTTGCTCACAATCATAGTTCTCATCTATACAAACAAACATAAGTGTGGTTTATGAAATCATAGGAAAATGTTTATAGACATAATTTGGGATAGTGATGTGAGCGGGATAGGTAAATGAGTGATAGCTGCTGCAATCAGTTCTGGAAACAAATAGAAACAGTGCTGTAAGGAAGGGAGTCTTCAGCTAACCAAGGTGACTGGCATTGACGCTCTTGACTCTGAATCCCATCACTCCCTACACTTGCCATTCTGACTGAGTTTTCTTGCTGTCAGAGGACAGAGATCACACCCAACAACTTCCGATGAGTCAACTGGTGAATCACAGGGAAGGACATGGGGAACACAGTACAGCATGAGCTGATACCTGTAATGTCATCCATCCCCAGTCCCCAGAAAGGCACATGTTTCCTGTCCTTCTCCGCCAGCACTGACACTGAGCTTCCTGCATTCTCTCTTACCAGGAGTGGCAGAGGCACAGCACACTAGTAAAAGAATGGGTGATGTCAAGATGGGAGATAAAATGGGGGGAAAACCCAACACAATAGGCAAGAAGTTTCAGAATTAATTAGAAAACACGGGTAAATAGTTTTGCCAACTCCCAGAGCTGTAAGTAACCTACTTTTGATGACTACACATTTTAAAATCTGTTAAATTGGCTTTATTCCATCATGCTCTGATAAGTTGCTTAGCTTTTGAGATGCAATATTCTCTCTAGAGGAATTTTGCCTCTTTCAGAGTCTTTACTACATTTTTAAAACAGATTACACTCTCGGGCTTCTCTTTCCTTCGCTTTGGCTCTAGAAAGAACTATAGCAAAAATGCAACCGGTTTCTTTGTTTTCTGTTGTTTTGTTTGTGTAGCCTGGCTTGCTTTAATACACATATTCATCTTTAAACACAATTGTGCTTGTCCAAGATGTATGTTTTTCTTAAAAATTAAGTCAGTTATTCTGATACTAGGCAGAATTATACATTAACATCATTTTTATTAGATAATTTCTTTATTTACATGTCATATGATTTCTCCTTTCCCAGTTTCCTCTCAAAAAGAAAAAAAAAACAAGAACAAGCCCCTGTTGCCTTCCCCCTCCCCATGCTTGCCACCCCACCCTCTCCCACTTATTGGCCCTGGCATTCCCCTACACTGGGGCACAGAACCTTCACAGGGCCAAAGGCCTCTCTTCCCACTGGTGATCGACTTTGCAATCCTCTACTATACACATGCTGCCAGAACAATCAGTCCCACCATGTATACTCCTTGGCTGGTGGTTGAGTCCCTAGGAACTCTGAGGGTACTAGTTAGTTCATATTGTTGTTCATCCTAAGGGGCTGCAAACCCTTCAGCTCCTTGGGTCCTTTCTCTAACTCCTTCACTGGGGACCCTGTACTCACTTCAATGGATGGCTGTGAGCCTCTACCTCTGTATTAGTCAGGTACTGTCAAAGCCTCTCAGGAGACAGCTATATCATGCTGGCTTGTCCTTCCTTCAGTCTCTCTCCATAGTTAGTCTCTGCAACTCCTTCCGTGGGTATTTTGTTCCCCCTTTTAAGAAGGAATAAAAGTTCACATATTTTCTAGGGAAAATAAAAGTAATAGCCCTTTCTGTAATTCAAATCAAGGCAAAGAAATATTTTAAAATACATATGTTATCAGTGCGGTGTCCTGTTTTCAGCCCTTCTGAGGCTACCCAAGGGGTCCAGAGTGAGGCTCACTCTCCTGCTGACCATCCCAGCCTCTTCTATCTGCGCCTGTTCTGTGCTTGGACCTGCTTTTAATAGATCTAAAAGTTTCTGCATGTTCATTTAAATATCACAGATTTTTTTTTCTTGCATTCTGAAACTTGGGTGCCAGTAAGTTCTTTCAAAAGTTTTCGAGTTTGATACTCTCCAAATACCCCTTAACTAGAAATCACAAGTTTAAGATTCTTTAATTAAACATAAGCTAAGCACAAGCTCTTAAGCATTCATCCACCAACTGTTTAATAACCTTTAGCAAACTGGACGATCCAGTGGTGTTGTTTTAGATCTATTTTCCAGGAGCATCCTGTCCTCATAGATTCTTACATTTGTCTTCTTTTTTTCTTCAAATTGTTCTACACTGAGAATCATCCAATATATGAAAAAATGTGAGAAAACACAAATAAAAGTATGCCTAATCAACTTGTATTATTTTTTCTAGTAAAAAATATTCTAAAGATAATTGACTATATTGATTTTGGAAGAGGTGTGTGGTGTTAGACGGAGAGTATCAACATGAAAATTATTAATAAATACATACAATGAGAAAAAAATCAAGTGCTAGTGAATGGATTCAGTTTCAGCTAGCTACTCTGTGTTTTGAAATATGAATCTATATTTATATGCTAAAAAGTCCTATCATATCTTTTTGACTTTTAAGGAGAAACTAGTAGTTGCAACCATTTTCTTTTGATTATGACCTAAATTTATGCTTTCTGGTTTCTTGTCATCTGTGACATCTGAAAACTGATTTGAACATAAATTACTACATTTCCTGATCCCAAGATACCATTTTGAATGGAGAGCTGAAAATACTATTCCACTGAATGAATCCACTGATTGTAAGACACACTGCAGTTTTAGAACTTTAAAAGCAGAAAACAGTGCATTTTGAAATCAAAGATATAACAGTTTCTTTTATTATTTATTTCTTGCAAGAAATCAAGCTTCATTCTGTGGTCCTTGCTATACAAGTAAATTCTGTTTTTTGGTTTTTTGTTTTTTTTTCATTTAAATGTTTGAGACAGACACCAGCAATTCAGCTGCTTTTTAAATAAGACTAAATGAAAGGTTTGATCTTGCCCCAGTGAAGAAATACCAGCTCTTCAAGTGGTGTCATCAGAATCTCTTGATCTCCTGTCTGCCCAAATACAGGTTGCACTGCCTCCAGGCCAACCTTCAAAATGGTTATTTTGTTGTCTATTCTTGACTATGGTGTATTTTATGCTATTTCTCATCTCATATTATTTCTGGTCAAATTGGCTCAGGTAGAATTTCTAAATGGAGCAAGCATAGTATTATTTAAGTATCGTGATGAGTTAAAGTTTGGCTGATGATAGCTCCCACCCATCATTCCACACAGTGAGTCGTTAATCAGATTAGTGGCTTTGTCATTACTTTAGTGTTTTCCACAGTGTCAGTTAAATGGCCAGTCACCCCAGCATGTCTTAGTACTGACACACATGATGATTCCTGGGGCTGGGAAAATGACTAAGCGTTTAAGAGCACTTGCTGTTCTTCTCAAAAGCCTGCATTGGGCCACCTGTAACTCCTGTTCTAGGAGATCTTACACCCTCTTCTGGCCTCTGTGGAGATCCACATAAATATATACATGTGGCATACGTACTTGTGTATACACACATGCACAAGTAAATTGGGGCAAAATTAAGAAATAATAGCTCCTTGCCTCGACGGCAACTGTTTATCTTTAAATATCAAAGGTTGAGCCCTGGAATAGGTTTTCCTGGCAAGTTTTTGAGGAGATTTTTTTGTCCACCGATGTTTGGTAAATTCTCTCTAATGTCATACAGCATGAGCTCTAGTGCTAGAAGCTGTCTTAGCTTGAATTTCCTCTAAGAGCAGGATGATTTTAATTAAGCAAAGTGGCTCAACTATTTTTTCTCTAGCTTCCTTTTGGCAAAAAAAAAATATTAGTGTCTTCTATACAAGAATGATTCCAGACAGAATGAGTCTGTGAATAGCACTTAAAGCACTATTTGTTATGTTGTAGAAATGATAAGCATGATTTTGTTAGTATTCAGAACAGCAAATAGTAGACATGCTTTTAACAAGATTCAGTAAATACCCAGTATAAACCAGGCATGCATCCCAACCCCAAACTTCTTTTCTTTTCTTTCTTTCTTTCTTTCTTTCTTTCTTTCTTTCTTTCTTTCTTTCTTTCTTTTTTTTTGGTTTTTCGAGACAGGGTTTCTCTGTGTAGTCCTGGCTGTCCTGGCCTCTGCCTCCCAAGCACTGGGATTAAAGGTTTGTGCTACCATCGCCCGGCCCAAACTTCTTACATTCTACCAAAGAACTAAATGCCAGACTTAGGATAGATACATGTTTGACTTTCTTCTCAGTACTAGTTTTCCACAAATGAAACAAAGCCACAACGTTGTCAAGAAACTGGCCAAGTCTACTCAGCCTCTGGTGATGGAGTTGTTAGTAAACCAATCAAGAACCACACAGAAATAATTTCACTGTCCCATCTTGCCATGGATATTTCAATGGAGGGAGCACTCCACTGACCAACGCTACATGGACTCTTGGCTAAACAGGAATATATATGGAGCACAAAACATCCAGGCTTGGTAAATAGCTACAGTGTGCAATGTGCCGCTGGACTTTTTACAAATGTGAGATTTGGGGTTAAATCTTTCTTTCCCTGACTGCCATAGATACTATACATCCAGTGAGTTTGAGACTTAAAAAGTGTACTTTAAATAAGATGCAAGTCAGAGTCATAATTAAATGCTGCTTAAAGTCTAGTAACTAAAAGATAAGACAACCTGCTGGTGCCAAATATCCAGGTAAAGGCCACTTAAGTCTTTAATCGGTGTCACCCGGTTGACAACTCCATGGACAGTCTTTGTGGGTTTGGGCTGCTTTTCATGTTTTTCCTCTCGAAAGTAGAAAGTTATTTAAGGTGTGGTGCTGTGAAGAGTACCTTGTATTTACAGGAAACCTCTCCCTAAGGTGTTGGCAGCTTTTACCCATACTGGCTCCGGTTCAGTTTGGGATTCATGGATAGAGGTGATGACTAAGAATCAAGAGAACAACAACAACAAAAATTAGATCTCAGTTCTATAGTGCCATTCGTTCAAAAGCAAAATGAACTTTAAAGTTACAGTAAGAAGAGACCCCATCAGGGAACTCTTCACTTTGCTCCAAAGAGATCTACCTTCTTCACAGCTACTTTAAACATACTTCAAAGGGATGGTGAGGCAGGATAACTCGAGCAATATGTCTGGAGTGTAGTGCTTAAATAAGGGTGTGTCTATTATAAAAACTAAAGTGCAAGAAAGAGATGAGGATATGAGAATTCCAATTTGTTATAGGAATTAAAGTATAAGGCATGACATCTTTTTAGAACAAATGACATTGAAATTTTATAAAAATAGACAAATTCATTTTAAAGAAGTTTATTAGGGCTTCTAGATATCTGAAAAACAACATTTATATGTAAAGCCCATTTCTAAGATTTAAATTTAATATAAATAAAATGTTTTGAAATACATATGCTTTTAAAGTATTTTTACTCTTTTTTTAAAGAATTTCACACATGAATACCATATCTACTCCTTTTCCTCACTCCAACTCTTCCAAGACCTCCTCACCACCTCCCCCTCCTAACTTCATGTCATTTTTTTAAAAAAAAAAAACTACTGCACCTAATTAGTCTGCTCATATGTGCACGGATATAGAGTCACCCACTAGAACATGGTCAACCTACCAAGGGCCACATCCCTGAAAAACTTGATTCTCCTTCTCTGGCACCATCAACTGCTTCTAGCTCCTATGGGTGGTGACTTGAGGCTTTCCTTCATCTGTGCTAAAATGTTGACGAGTTTGCTGTTGTGTAGATGTTGTATAGGCAAGCTGCTGTGGATTTATGTGTGCAGTGGCCCAGTTGTGTACAGAAGACACAATTTTGAAGTAGTCCACCTAGCCTCTGCTTGTTACATCTTTTCATCTCATCTTCCATGATATCCCGTGAGCCTTGGGGAAGGGGTTTATATACATACTTCATTTAAGGATGAGCTATCCACAACTAGCTATTCTCTATACTTTGACCAGTTCTGAGCCTCTTTATTAACTTCTGCCACTGTAAAAAGATTTTCTCTGATGAGGATTAGGAGATGCAGTAATCTTAGGACATAATAGCCACTGTTTAGAAATGTGATGGTTTGAATGAAAATGCCCCCTTAGGCTCGTATGTGATAGTGCTTAGTCCCCACTGAAACTATAAGCAAGTCCCTAGTTAAATGTTTTCACACACACACACACACACACACACACACACTGCGTGGTCTCTATATATAGTCTTGGCTGGCCTGGAGTTTGCTATATAGATTTGGCAGATCAACATCATAGACACCTGCCTGCCTCTGCTTCCCTCTTGAAAGTAGAAAGTTATTTAAGATTTGGTACTGTGAATAGTACCCCTGCATTTACAAGATTAAAGGTGTGCACCACCACACCCAGCCAGCAATAGGATCTTAACATCAAGTTCTGGTGAGAAGCCAAGAGCAACAGCAAACTTTGTATTTTTATAGGGGTGTTTATAGGACTCCCCTGACCAACAACTTAAAGAGAAGAACCCAACACCTTATACTGAGCTATTTGTTTTTAGATTTATTTACTTATATTTTATGTATGAGTGGCTTTGCCTCGATATTATGCATGTATGCTTGGTGAGTGGAAAGGTTTGAAGAGGGTGTCAGTACAATCTGGAGTTACAGATTATGTGCCATCACTTGGGTTCAGAGAATCAAGCCTTAGTCTTCTACAAGAGCAAAAAAACCCAAATTCTCTTAATGACTCTGCCATCTCTCCAGCTATATATATGAATACATGCACATATACAATCATGAACTTATATACAATCATATATGATATGTGTATATGATTATATACATACGTATCATATACCTATATGTACACAAATACATATACACACTACTACACACACACACACACATATATATATACATATATATATATATATATATATATATATATATATATATATAAAATTGCTGAAGATACCACATGCTTGGATTACAAGATGTGGAGAAATCACTATGGTAATGATCTGGAATCTTCCCCCTTACTGTTTTTCTTATCTAGCTTTCTTTCACACTGTTGAAGAAGGTGCTTTACAGGTTGCTGGGGGAGAAAGTTCATCAGTGTATATGCTTCCAGTTGATAAAATGAGAATTTAGAAATATGTATATTGTGTGTCATACATAAATAATGACATATTTTATTAATTTGTCTTAAAAAGCATCCAAAAAGAAACATTTTAAGGGGAAACCAAAAATAATGAATATTTTAAATAATTTTACACGTCTCAAAACTATATGACTGCTCCTAAAGTGATATCCGTCATTTTGATGACACTGTGAGTGTCCCAAGATTTTAGGAAGTGTTCTCTGTATAGATGCACTGAGTTTGGCAGGGCACGTTGTGGCCCAGCTCCACAGTCTTCTCTGCTTCACTCTGATACCCTCTTGAGAGTATTCCCATGAGGGCTAAAGGTGACCAATTTTCAAAAAATGAAAAGCTGTTTTAGAGGGCTACATTTTCATGTGAGCTCCTCTGAATGTTAAATGTATTGATGTTAAACATCAAATGAGTGACACAAAATGTACTTGCATAGTAGGCAAAGGTCACTGACCACAGTCCCCTTCGGTTTAGTTTGGTTTAGTTTCCGTTGGTTCCTATAATTTACTCCAGAAAAAAAAAAAGTAAACATTGTCCTTGATCCTAAATACATTCTCTTCCCTCTTTAATGCCTACTGTTCATTTTCAAATAAATTCCCCTCAGCAATTCATGGATCTTCAGTGCCCACAACCAAGAATAAATTCTTTAATACAATTGCAGGACCTCTTCCTCATTTGATGCATCATTCATCTTTGGCGTATGATGGTCTCTTACAAGATCCTCTGTTTACTTGTGCACTCTGTTGATCTTTCACTCTAGCTAGAATATTGCTTACTGTCTGGAGCCTTCTAAGTATTGTTTATACAGCTTACTGGAATAGAGAGTACAGGAAGAACTTAATCATAGAACTATTATTATAATTTATACAGAGTGACCGATTTTTACCCACTGGTTACACCAAAAGTAAATTCAGTATTACTGAGGCTTTCCTGGGTGCCACTCAGCTAGGCGTTAGTTATGTAAATTTAGTATGTCTCTGCCTTCCAATTGTTTGAGCCTCAGTTAGATGTGCCCATGTACAAGTGGGACAGGAACACTCTACGCTGCAAGATGCTAATGGACACTAGGATAAAGAAAGAATTAAAAAACTAATTCAGGAGGAAATACATGAGATGGATGCAAGGAAAAGTAGATACTTTTCATGTGAGACATAGAAACTGAAGACACTTTTAAGCAGAAGAAAGGGATTTCAAACAGAGGATTAATGCATTATGTAAGAAAGACTAGTATGAGGCTGACACATAGCTTCCTAGGATTGGGAGTTCATGGCAGTGTAGACACAGGGTTAAATTGCTCCTGTCACCCTATGTTAGAACTTACATGGAACTTGGACACTGAAGTTATTTTCCCAAGGATTCCTGCCATGAGCTAAGAGCCTCTTAGCTCAATGATCAGTGACTGAACTGATACCCAGTGCTCTTCAAGTCCCTGAACTATTGTCCTTCTAAAGGGCCGTGCCATCCACTGAACTCTTGAGTTAGGAAAGGAATGTGTCATCTTTTGTAGAGCCTATTTTGGCCAGTTTCTTTGCTCAATTAGGTACTTGACCACACCCCTTGCCCTGCATGCTGCTGTGTAAAGCCTCAACATGTACATAACATTTTTTTTTAATTAATAAAGTTTTGTTGCAGATGATTGGTGTAACTGGGATATCTGTTTTACGTTATCTATTTACAATATGTAAAGAAAATATAAATTAATAGTGATTCCTGGTCATTCTATCTCTAGGTAATATTATAACATTATAGGGCTTCTAATATGTCCATAAAATTTTCCACTGCTGTACTAACATCCCCCAGGAAGGATTTGTGCTTTCATATAGAAAAATAACATCCTGTCTACTGTTATAGTCACATAGACAAACACATGAGAATAATGCTATAAAGTATAAAACTTTTGAAATATGAACATATAGAATTATATATAACTAAAAAGGTAAAGACCTAGTTATAGTTTTTTGTGTTTATCGAGATTAAAGCTGCATTAAAAGCCCTGTTTGCTGAGTACTCATTCGGTTTCAACACCAAAGCAAGCCTCCTTGGTTGCTGATTGAGTCAGCTCTTGAAAGGCGGTGAGCCGTGCTCTTGCCATTCATAGTTGTCCCCATTAAATCCTTCTCAGAATTAGGTCATACATGGGCACTGGCTGAGTGAAGAACAGTGTCTCCCATAATGGTTGGGATAATTGTTGGTACTGTGTTACCATGCCCACTCTTACTTCTCTCCTCTTTCCATCTTTTTATACTGTATTTTTCTTTGCTGGTACACTCATTTGTCAATGTGACTATAGGCATTGATTTGTTCTAATAGTCACTTGGGCTACAGGCTGCAACATTACAAATCGACTGAAGGTCAGGATATACTGCTGAAGCTTGACCACCTGTGTCTATATACCTTGCAGGAGGCCTGCCATGCTAATAGTCAGCAACTCAATAACTATTACATAATTAAATGTCAATTAAGGTGTCTTCACTGACATTTAACAGACTTAAACACTGGATCAACTTTGAATGTGTTACCTTACATGGGTAATATTGTTATAATTATGGTTAGAATGTATACATTTTAACTTAGCATGTGATTGTATTGTACATAATATTTATAGCATATGCATTATATCTTATAAGTATATAACCATAAATGATTTCAGCTTTCACATGGGTCTCAGCCTGTAGGAGTTGTGGAATGAGGAAATAGAAGCAACTTTCTAAATAAAAGAAATTTATTGCCTTTTAGAGTATAAGTATGAGTGTAGTATAAGAAATATATTAAAAAATATATATTTTTCTGTGAAAACTTTACTAGACTAGAATGATGCAATTGTACACTACAAGGAATCAAACAAGAGTAATACTGATGAAATCTTGTAATGAAGAATCTTTTGTATTATCTTGTATTTGCTGTTAGTTAATAATCAATACCAGAGTGTCTTCTAAAAATTAATCGCTTTGTAAATTAAGTCATGAATATTTAACCATTAAAAAAAGAAATTTATTGCCTCTTAGAGTTATAGCTTTGTTGTAAGACATGATATCCATTCTTGGCATTTTTCAGGAATGCAATATATGAATTGTAATCATCGTGTTGATAAGAGATTTCAGCCTACTTTTCCTAACTAACTGAAATTGTGTAACTTTGGACCATTAACTCTTCAACCCACCAGCCTAAGCCCATGGAGGCCATCATACTCAAGTTCTGGCCAATCAGCCAATCAGATTCCACTCTGAATGAAATTATTCAGTATGACCACACCTCTTTCTGGAAGATAAGTCTCAGGTTTTCTGGTAGTTCTTTTCCCAGTCGATCTCTGAATTTAAAAAGGAACTAAGTGTTATTATGCCTTCCTGCACTGATGGTGGAATACCGTTTATTGAGCAGCCGCTGGTGTGATTTAAGGTACCTTAAGGTGCGTGTGCATTGATGTCCACATCTGGGAAAGTGTCAGTGTTGCCTCAGCAGCAGCCCTGTCGCTTTCTGTGCTGTGGCTCCCTGTGACTTGGAACTTTTCAGTCAGTGTAATCATTTCTGACATCTCATCCTTACCATTTAATTCGAGTGTGACTGGCCCTTTTTGGTTCCTCATAAGGTGAGTTCTTTCCAGAGTGGTTAAGTCTTTCCCTACACTCGCTTCAATCTCCTCTAAAAATAAAAAGTGCCACTCTTCAGTATACCCTTCATGATTGAATCTTGTGGGTAACAGAGGGAAAGAGGAGAAGACCTGATTATTTTTCTCCTTCATTGTGTACTTCGCCTTTTCCTGTATCTAGTCCAAGAGACCTTCCCCATTGTTATATGTCAGACAATCCTCCCAGGATCATCACCTCTTCTTTCTAGAGGTGACATTAAAGGAACATGATTAGTAGAGGGGAATAAAAAACACAATGATTTAATATTTTCCAAGTATCATATACATCAGATTTATTTTACCCAAGAGAATGCTAAAGCACAAAGTGGTTAAAGTAACTTGCAAAATAGCAGAGTCTCGATTCAAAGCCCCGTTGTAAAGCATAATGATAGACCAGATGGCTTGGAGGGGTTTTGTGTGTGTGTGTGTTTTAAGCTTCTCATATTGCCTCACAAGTTTTAACCACCAAACATTGGTTATCAAATTTAAAACATAATTTGGTAGGACTTCTCCAACCTCATCTAATGTTCAACACATGAGACCGGAAGCAATTTCCCTAATTAATTAGTTTTACAAAACACACTGTAAAAATGAGTTAATGATTAGATGAAGTTACAGCTTAGCTGAGGCAGGCAATTCTGCCACTTTTACTCACGGCAGGGAGACTTGCTTCAATGGAGTATTATCTGTGATAGCAGAAACGCACCATTATCATTGGAAAATGTGTTTGACTTAATTTTTTAAAAAAGCAGAGAGGCATGTTCCATTTAAAACTACTGGCTGAGGATTAATGAGCTGAAATCTATATTATTTAAAGCATAATTGAGTTTGAGTTTTTAAAATAAGTAAGATAAAAATTTATTTCTAAAATGAAGTTTTATATATATGACTTTTCAATGTGCATAACAATTATTCAAGGATATATATACACATACATATATACATATACATACATATGTATACACACACACACACACACACACACACACACACACACACACACACACACACATATATTTGACCACCAGGTTGTCCCAGACTATTGCTAGAAATAATGTCACAAAAACAGTCATGAAGTAGACTGTGTCTGGCTCTTTGATCACCATGTTCAATGCATGCTGACTCCTCTTTAAATAAATTGCTCATATCCTACCTGCATGTGTCTTGCAGCAGCCATTCATCTTGGTAATTCTATAGTACCCACAGCCCCCATGGTGATGCTTCCAGCCAAGACACCCTGCTTATCAGTGGCTATAAATACAGAGCCAAGATGCATGAATGCCTGATGCCCCATCTCGTGTCCACCATTTCTCAAGGAGCCCGCTACTTTCCAGTCCCAGAGATTGAACTGGCACCAATACTGTTCATGGTCTGATGTGGGGGCACCATGGAGATTTTGTTAAGGTCATTCTTTCATATACATCACTCTTTTATGTTTTCTTTTAAATATAAAAAGCTATGAGAGTGTAGTGGAGGGGTGGGTTAAAATAGATAACACACTATATGCAGAATGTTCCCCATGATACTGAACTATTATCCACCATGCAAACCTGCCTTAATTCCTTCCTGCAGCTTTTCCGGGGAGGTTTTTTTTCCTTCTGCAGTGTAGCCTCTGTGTGCCTATCTTAGGCTTCAAGTGAACACTTGTACTGTTTTTCTTTCTGACCATCTACTTATGTTTGCCACTGCCTGCTTGAAATCTGTTTAATATCCTATATCTACCTTGGATTCAATAGTCTGAATTGAATGCATGATTTCCCTTAATCTTCCATCTAGGTTTTCTATTTCAATAAGAAAGAAGCACATTTATGCAGTTACCCTTTGAGAAACTAAGCATTCCCCGTGTCATCATCCTCAAACTCCCCAGTACTCACATCTACCTTTTCCCATACTGCCTGTTCTTCTGCATCCTGAACACATCATAAGCCTATTTGCATTTCATTTCCACTCTCTTTGCTCAGGGAATCTTGGGAGATGGGTTAATAGGTAAAATACTTGTTTTTTCAAACCTGAGAACCAGAATTTGGATTCCCTAGCACCCACATAAATTATTGAACATGGTTGTATGTCTATAATCTGAGTATTTAGGAGGCAAAGATACCAGAATCCATGAGCTCAGGAGTCAACTTGTTTAGAAGAATTGCCAAGCTTCAGGTTTAGTGAAATCGCTTGTCTCAAGAAATGAGGTGGAGAATGACTGAAGCAGACTTGACATCATCCTCTGGTATCCATGTACACAGATCCCACCTTCCCCCATATACACAAACATGCACAAATACAGGAACACACACATACACACAATAAACAAACAAAGTTTCTGCAATAACCTTGTGGTAATTCTCCCTCATCTAGCATCTGTCATATAAAAGCTGAGTATAAAATTTATAAATTCTTTGTCACAATCTAGCCTGGCTGCAAAGATGTCTTGTTCTTTTTTGATACTGGTACTTTCTGTCCCAACTCTGGAATTTTCCAAATACTGTTCCTTCTGCGTAGGAAGTTTGCTGTAATTTTATCCAATAGGTGACCAAATTATGTTTTCCCAGAGAAGAGAACCTTAAAGATCTCATGACAAGCAGATTCTCTGAATATATTTCTTTTGCTGGTCAACTTTGCCCACCTTCAACATTTGGTAGATGTTTTATGAACAAAAGGCTGAACTGAAATCGAGGTCAGCCTAGGAATCTACAAGATTTAAGTCCAGGAACATTCCATTCCCTTCTGTTACTGGTACCATTGAAGTGTCACCTTCTTTGACTTGTGAGGAACCCTGAGGATGAAGCCAATGCCAAGGGCAGGATGGCAAATACAGTACAGTGAGCAAATCATTATTTACCTCTTAGCCAGCAGATCCTTCGAATCAAACCTGGCACACATGGAGAGACAGATGTCACTGTCAGATTGCTCCATCATCCTTGATATGACCTACAACTAGATGCTCTAATTTTATTTCTAGAAGTCTGAGTAATCTTTACAAGTTTGGGCAGTGAAAAGGAGAAAATAATTTTATGACTTGGCAAAGCCAACGGTATACACTCCACCTAGAAACAGACCTGGAATTTCTACACGTCAGGAGAGCCTCTGGCTTCTGTGTATGGGAAGCAGGGAGCAAGCCAGCTTTAATAATTCCAGTCAGCTTGCCCCCACCTTCCAGCATCAGCTCAGTCAGAGGACACATAGCTTCTGTTCTAACACATATCATGCATGATTGCTAGGAAATTCTGTGAGGAAACCATCTCATTCTAGAAATGGTAATGTTTTAGGGTGCATGAAATAAAACAATTTGCACAGCAAATTCAGAACAATGTCTTCAAAATAACAGGTTATGTGATGATAAAGTTGTTAATTACTAATCAAGCAAATTTAAGGATTCCAAGTTATATAACTCACATAGTCTTTTTAATTTGTTAAATGAGAAAATATTTATTTTAATTTGGTCAAGTTTTTATTTTGTGTTAAGATAACTAGATTTTGAAAGAAAAATATGATGTGAGATATATAAACCCCACATACATGAAATAGACATATTTGTCTGTTACAAGTTGGATCTTATAAAGTGTACAATGTAATTAAAATAATCAAGTAAACACCAATTTTGTGTGTGTGTGTCCATGTAAATTATTGTGAAATAATTATGGAAAAGAAAATTCCCCCTTTATTTAAGCTTTTCTTAGTTGCTTATGTTTACAGGGATTCATGTAATTTTATTAAGAAATTTGATACTTTTAGCTTTTGTTATTTTGTTTTGTTTGATTATTTGTTTTTAAGACAAGTTTTCTCTGTCTTGGCTTTTCAGCTGTTTTTTTTTTTTTTTAGTAATTTTATTCTTTCATGCTATTTGGAAAGGTTGGGGGAGGAAATGTTCTAAAGTATTGCTCTTTCAAAAGAAACAACCACTCCACAGAGGGGAAGCTTAGGAAAGTATGCTGAGTAGTAATAACCAGCAATTATATGAAAAAGTTAAAAGTCATTTACTCACGTTAGCATTCTTAATCCTCATGCAAACTCACTTAGACGGATACTCTTAAAATTCCTACTTCCATGAACATAGAAGCTGAGGTATGCCCTAGTGAAAGTATGGTAAGTGTTTCCCAAGGTCACAGCTAGCATATGAAAAAGATAGTGTTCAAACTCAGAGAGTCCGGTCTGAATTATCATATTTAATGACCTTGCCGCAGTGTCAGCCTTTTAAAACGCCATGAGAAAAAATTATTATTATTAAAAAGAGTTAAATATTTTCCAGTAAATTTGATGCTAGATCACAATAATGACCATTCTGCCGGCTGTCTAATGTCCTTACAACAAACTCCTGCTTAACCACCCTAAGTCAGCCTGTTATTTAAAGCACACTGATGACACACAGAACTACTAATAGTTTACTGATTCATTTCTCAGATAGATATGAGTGTAACTGGCATGAATAAATAGTACTCCTATGAAGGGAGCGTAATAAAACAGAGGATAAAATGAGAAAACTAATAAACAATATAATTAAACAAAACATTGAACAGAAGAAATATGCCAAATATGGTGGCTCACAATGGTAATGCAAGCCCCTTGGCTATAGAGGCAGGAGAATCAGGAATTCAAGATCATCATAGGCTACATATAAAGTTTAAGATTAGCCTGGGCTACATGAGACTCTGCTTCAAAGACCAAAAGTTAAGCATGGAGAATACACATGATTGTAATTCTTACAGAGATTAAAAAATATTGGTATAAAGGTTAATTATCAAGGTTATCTTTTGAGAAAACTTTCCTGAAATTAAAGAAAACTATTTTGGGGGACCAGCCGGGAGGCACAAGCCTCACGAGTTGCAGGGGAGTTGCAGGGCGGCAGGGGCAGGATCCTCTCAGCCTCTGAGTGACAGCAGTGAATCTGCAATCCACTCTGCCCCTTCCCTGCGAGTGGAGAGCCTGCCTCCAGGGAATGCTTTAACCCAGGGACTCAGGTGAGATCCTCCATTTTCTCTCCCATGACTTTCTAAGGCGGGACCAGCCAGGAGGCACAGGCCTCAAGAGTCTCAGGGGAGTCACAGGGCAGCAGGGACAGGATCCTCTCAGTGGGGGATCAGCAACCCTCTCTGCCCCTTCCCTGCAAGTGGAGAGCATGCCTCCAGGGAGTGCTTTAACCCAGGGACTCACCCACCTGCACCCTGGATTTACCAGAGGAGAGCTGATCTCCCAGAAGTACTGACACAGGCTTACAGATCCACAGGAGGAACGAGCTCTAGTCAGAGACAGAAAGAACATCCAACACCACAGATCAATAGATGGCGAAAGGCAAATGCATGAATCCTACCAACAGAAACCAAGACTACTTGGTGTCATCAGAACCTAGTACTCCCACCACAGCAAGTCCTGGATATCCCAAAATACCAGAAAAGCAAGATTTGGATCTAAAATCATGACTTATGATAGTGATAGAGGAATTTAAGAAGGACATGAATAACTTCCTTACAGAAATACAGGAGAACACAGGTAAAGAGGTACAAGCCCTTAAAGAGGAAACAAAAAAATCCCATAAAAAAATCACAGGAGATCATGAGTAAAGAAGTAGAAGCCCTTAAAGAGGAAACACAAAAATCCCTTAAATAACTACAGCAAAACACAATCAAACAGGTGAAGGAATTGAGCAAAACCATCCAGGATGTAAAAATAGAAGTAGAAGCAATTAAGAAACCACAAAGAGAAACAACTCTGGAGTTAGAAATCTTAGGAAAGAAATCAGGAAACATAGATGCAAGCATCACCAACAGAATACAAGAGATAGAAGAGAGAATCTCAGGGGCAGAAGATACCATAGAAAACAGACACAACAGTCAAAGAAAGTGCAAAATGCAAAAAGATCCTAACCCAAAACATCCAGGAAATCCACGACACAATGAGAAGACCAAACCTAAGGATAATAGGTATAGAACAGAGTGAAGACTTCCAACTTAAAGGGCCAGTAAATATCTTTAACAAAATTATAGAAGAAAACTTCCCTAACATAAGAAAGAGATGCCCATGAACATACAAGAAGCCTATAGAACTCCAAATAGACTGGAACAGAAAAGAAATTCCTCCTGCTACATAATAGTCAAAACACCAAATGCACAAAACAAAGAAAGAACACTAAAAGCAGTAAGGGAAAAAGGTCAAGTAACATATAAAGGCAGGCCTATCAGAATTACACCAGACTTCTCACCAGAGACTATGAAAGCTAAAAGATCCTGGACAGATGTCATACAGACCCTAAGAAAACACAAATGCCAGCCCAGGCTACTATACCCAGCAAAACTCTCAATCACCATAGATGGAGAAACCAAAGTATTCCATGACAAAACCAAATTCACACAATATGTTTCCACAAATCCTGCCCTTCAAAGGGTAATAAATGGAAAACTCCAACACAAGGAGAGGAACTACATCCCTGAAAAAGCAAAAATGTAATCTTCCAACAAAACTAAAAGAAGAGAGCCACATGAACAGAATTCCAGCTCTAACAACAAAAATAACAGCAAGCAACAATTACTTTTCCTTAATATCTATTAGTCTCAATGGACTTAATTCCCCAATAAAAAGACATAGATTATCAGATTTGGTACGTAAACAGGACCCAACATTTTGTTGCATACAGGAAACCCACCTTAGTGACAAAGACAGACACCACCTCAGAACAAAAACTGGAAAACAATTCTCCAAGTCAATGATCTTAAGAAAAAAGCTGGAGTAGCCATTCTAATATCAAATAAAACCGACTTTCACCCTAAAGTGATCAAAAAAGATAAGGAGGGACACTTCATATTCATCAAAGGTATGATCTATCAAGATGAATTCTCAGTTCTGAACCTCTATGCTCCAAATCAAAAAGCATCTACATTCATAAAAGAAACTTTACTAAAGCTCAAAGCACATATTATACCACACACAATAGTAGTGGGAGATTTCAACACCCCACTCTGCAATGGACAGATCATGGAAACAGAAAATAAACCAGGACACAGTGAGACCAACCGAAGTTATGAAACAGATGGATTTAACAGATATCTATAGAGCTTTTTATCCTAAAACAAAAGGATATACCTTCTTCTCAGCACCTCATGGTACCTTCTCCAAAATTGACCAAATAATTGGTCACAAATCAGGCCTCAACAGATAAAAGAAGATTGAAATAATTCCTTGTATCCTATCAGAAAATCATGGACTATGGCTGCTCCTCAATAACCACATAAACAATAAAATGCCCACCTACACGTGGAAGCTTAACAACACTCTACTCAATGAAAACTTGGTCAAGGAAGAAATAAAGAAAGAATGTAAAGACTTTCTAGAGTTTAATGAAAATGAAGCCACAACATACCCAAACTTATGGAACACAATGAAAACAGTCCTAAGAAAAAAACTTATACTGTTAAGTGCCTCCAAAAAGAAACTGGAGAGCATATACACCAGCAATTTGACAGCACACCTGAAAGTTCTAGAACAAAAAGAAGCAAATTCACTCAAGAGGAGTCAAAGGCAGGAAATAATCAAACTCAGGGCTGATATCAACCAAGTAGAAACAAAAAAGAACTATACAAAGAATCAACCAAACCAGGAGCTGGTTCTTTGAAAAAAATCAACAAAATAGATAAACCCTTAGACAGACTAACTAGAGGGCACAGAGACAGTATCCTAATTAACAGGATCAGAAATAAAAATGGAGACATAACAACAGACACTGAGGAAATCCAAAAAATCCTGAGATCCTACTACAAAAGCCTATACTCAACAAAACTGAAAAACCTGGATGAAATGGACAATTTTCTAGACAGATACCAGGTACCAAAGTTAAATCAAGATCCGATCAACAATCTAAACAGTCCCATATCTGCTAATGAAATAGAAACAGTCATTAATAGTCTCCCAACCAAAAAAAGCCCAGGACCAGATGGGATTAGTGTGGCGTTTTATCAAACCTTCAAAGAAGATCTAATACCAATACTCCTCAAACTATTCAACAAAATAGAAACTGAAGGCACTCTACCCGATTCGTTCTATGAAGCCACAATTACTCTTATACCTAAACCACACAAAGACCCAACAAAGAAAGAAAACTTCAGACCAACTTCCCTTATGAATATCGATGCAAAAATACTCAATAAAATTCTTGCAAACTGAATCAAAGAATACATCAAAACGATCATCCACCATGATCAAGTAGGCTTCATCCCAGGGATGCAATGGTTCAATAATCAGAAATCCATCAACATAATTCGCTATATAAACAAACTCAAAGAAAAAAACATATGATCATCTCATTAGATGTTGAGAAAGCATTTGAAAAAATCCAACATCCCTTCATGTTAAAAGTCTTGGAAAGATCAGGAATTCAAGGCCCATACTTAAACATAGTAAAAGCAATATACAGAAAACCAGTAACCATCATCAAACTAAATGGAGAGAAACTAGAAGCAATCCCACTAAAATCAGGGACTTTACAAGGCTGCCCACTCTCTCCCTACCTACTCAATATTGTACTTGAAGTCCTAGCCAGAGCAATTAGGCAACAAAAGGAGATCAAAGGGATACGAATTGGAAAGGAAGAAGTCAAATTATCACTATTTGCTGATGATATGATTGTATAGTTGTGACCCCAAAAATTCCACCAGAGAGCTCCTAAACATGATAAACAACTTCAGCAAAGTAGCTGGATATAAAATTAACTCAAGCAAATCAGAGGCTTTCCTCTACACAAAGGATAAACAGGCAGAGAAAGAAATTAGGGAAACAACACCCTTCACAATAGTCACAAATAATATAAATTACCTTGGTGTGACTCTAACTAAGCAAGTAAAAGATCTGTTTGACAAGAACTTCAAGTCTCTTAAGAAGGAAATTGAAGAAGATCTCAGAAGATGGAAAGATCTCCCATGCTCATGGAATGGCAGGATTAATATAGTAAAAATGGCCATCTTACTGAAGGCAATCTACAGATTCAATGCAATCCCCATCAAAACTCCAACTCAGTTCTTCACAGACTTAGAAAGAGCAATTAGCAAATTCATCTGGGACAACAAAAAACCCAGGCTAGCCAAAATTATTCTCAACAATAAAGGAACCTCTGGTGGAATCACCATTCTGGACTTTTAGCTGTACTACAGAGCAACTGTGATAAAAACTGCATGGTATTGATACAGTGACAGGCGGGTAGATCAATGGAACAGAATTGAAGAGCCAGAAATGAACCCACACACCTATGGTCACTTGATCTTTGACAAGGGAACTAAAACCATACAGTGGAAAAAAGACAGCATTTTCAACAGATGGTGCTGGCTCAACTGGCTGTTAGCATGTAGAAAAATGCAAATCGATCCATTCCAATATCCTTGTACAAAGCTCAAGTCCAAGTGGATCAGGGACCACCACATAAAACCAGATACACTCAAACTAATAGAAAAGAAAGTGGGGAAGAGCCTCGAACACATAGGCACAGGGGAAAATTTCCTGAACAAAACACCAATAGCTTATGCTCTAAGATCACGAATTGACAAATGGGACCTCATAAAGTTGCAAAGCTTCTGTAAGGCATAAGACACTGTCAATGGGACAAAACGGCAACCAACAGATTGGGAAAAGATCTTTACCAATCCTATATCTGATAGAGGGCTAATATCCAATGTATACAAAGAACTCGAGAAGTTAGACTCCAGAGAACCAAATAACCCTATTTAAAAAAAGGGGTGGGGGGTACAGAGCTAACCAAAGAATTCTCAACTGATGAATACCGAATGGCTGAGAAGCACCTAAAGAAATGTTCAACAACCTTAGTCATTAGGGAAACGCAAATCAAAACAACTCTGAGATTCCACCTCACACCAGTCAGAATGGCTAGGATAAAAAACTCAGGTGACAGCAGATGCTGGAGAGAGGTTGTGGAGAAAGAGGAACACTAGTTCGTTGCTGGTGGGATTGCAAGCTGGTACAACCACTCTGGAAATCAGTTTGGTGGTTCCTCCGGAAATTGGACATAGTTCTTTCTAGCAGTGGACCCAGTTATACCACTCCTGGGCATATACCCACAAGATGCTCCAATATGTAATAAGGACACATGTTCCATGTTCCACTGTGTTCATAGCAGCCTTATTTATAATAGCCAGAAAGTGGAAACAACCCAGATGTCCCTCAACAGAGGAATGGATGCAGAAATTGTGGTACATCTACACAATGGAGTACTACTCAGCTATTAAAAACAATGAATTTATGAAATCCTTAGGGAAATGGATGGATCTAGAAAAGATCATCCTGAGTGAAGTAACCCAATCACAAAAGAACACACATGGTATGCACTCTCTGATAAGTGGATATTAACCCCGAAGTTCAGAATACAGGAAGAACAACCCCCAAACCACAAGAAACTCAAGAAGAAGGAAGACCAAAATGTGGACATTTCATTCCTTCCTAAAAGTGGTAACAAAATACACATGGAAGGAGTTGCAGAGACTAACTATAGAGCAGAGACAGAACAAAGGTTAAGCCAGCCTAATATAGCTATCTCCTGAGAGGCTCTGACAGTACCTGACTAACACAGATGTAGAGGCTCACAGCCATCCATTGAACTGAGTACAGGGCTCCCAGTGAAGGAGTTAGAGAAAGGACTAAAGGAGGAGCTGAAGGGGTTTGCAGCCCCTTAGGACGAACAACAATATGAACTAACTAGTACCCTCAGAGCTCCCAGGGACTCAACCACCAACCAAGGAGTATACATTGTGGGACTGATTGTTCCGGCAGCATGTGTATAGTAGAGGATTGCAAAATCGATCAACAATGGGAGGAGAGGCCCTTGGCCCTGTGTAGGGGAATGCCAGGGCTAATAAGTGGGAGAGGGTAGTATGGCAAGCATGGGGAGCGGGGAGACCACAGGGGTTTGTTCTTGTTGTTTTTGTTTGTTTGTTTTTTGGAGGGGAAACTGGGAAAGGAGAAATCATATGACATGTAAATAAAGAAAATGTCTAAAAAAAAAATAAAAAAAAAAAGAAAAATATTTTGTTTACTCAAACTACTCAAGAATCAGGGAGAAGCAGAAGCCTAACAGTAGCTGGAGATAGGTTTACCACTAGATGGCTTTCTGTTTCAGATAAACTGAACAAACATTCATTAGTGTGTCTGTATGTACATAACAAATTCATAAATATTAAATGATGTTTTTTTTTGGGGGGGGGGGTTTCGAGACAGGGTTTCTCTGTATAGCCCTGGCTGTCCTGGAACTCACTCTGGAGACCAGGCTGGCCTCGAACTCAGAGATCCGCCTGCCTCTGCCTCCCAAGTGCTGGGATTAAAGGCGTGCGCCACCACCGCCCGGCTTAAATGATGTGTTTTGAAAATAGAAATCATGTCCTCATCTTAAATACCCAAATAATATTTACCATCAACAACTCAGAAAATAAGTTCCAAAAAGTAAAAATTATATATTCACTGAGTTCAAAATTATAGTTTAAATGTAAAACCAACCTGGCTGTTGAAACATACCCTGAACAAGAACGACAACAATGGACATGCTCACATGGGATGGGAACAGTTCTCTAGGTCTTAACTCTCAACAAAGAACTAGAGGCAACTAAGGAATATTGGGAATGAGAGAAGTAGTCTCCTTCAGCACACCAGTTAGATAGCTAATACCAACTAGTCGGCTCTGAATATTCGTACAAGTAAGTTTATACAGACAGAGAAGGTTGCATTTAAGTGTGCGTGTGTGTATAGCATTAAAGAAAAGAGGGCCAATTGTAATTTGAAAGAGAGGCAAGGTAGAGAGGTATGGGAAGGCTTAGAGGGGAAGAGGAAATACTGTCTATATAACTAATATTATTAATATTAATAATTGTATTAATGTCTCAAACAAGATTTTTAAAATAAATAACTTCCACCGACTGCTCCTCTGAAGGTCATGAGTTCAAATCCCAGCAACCACATGGTGGCTCACAACCATCCGTAATGAGATCTGACTCCCTCTGCTGGGGTGCCTTACATATAATAAAATAAATATTTTCAGTTCTCACTTAACAAAAGTTTCAAAAAATGAAAACATGCAAAACAGAATAGCTATGTCTTCAAGACAGCTAACTAGGCTTCACCTTCCAGGTCACTGAGCTTTAGCATGAATATACACAGGACAAGATATTGAAGGAACGCCCATGTTCCTCTCACAGGTGGAATAGATGCAGTTCTGCTCAACAGAGATGTCAGTTATGACCCAAAGGCACTGAGGCTGGCTGCTGAGCTTGAAAAGCCCTGAGGGGAAAACAGTGGGAATGAAGAGTCACTATAATAGCTAGGAGTCAAGTTTCATGAGTTAGCATGGTGTTATCACCGGCATGGTGGTAGGAGTACTTAGACAGAAATCATGGAAACTGTGGGAGAGTGAAGCACCACAGGCCATCCCCTGGAACAGGAAACTTATGGTCCTCCCTCACCAAATCTCTCTAGTTTAAAACATTTTTATGGTTTCACTTTCATAACTCAGTGTTCATTATATTTAGTTAAGAAATCTGAAATGGCTTTCTCTTAGTCTGTCTTCCTGGGTTTCAAAGTTAAGGAACACATTTTTGTCATGTGCAGCTGATACAAGATCTTGATTGACCTGGTATATGGAAGCGGTTTGTCTGTACCTTTGAGTCTTTCTTTTCTTTTCTTTTTTTTTTTTAATGTGTATTATTTTTTTTAATAGATGTTTTCTTTATTTACAATATCTCCTTTCTCAGGTTCCCTTCCAAAAAAAAAAAAGAAAAAAGAAGAAAATTAAAAAAACAAAAACTAATACAAACCCCTCTTCCCTCTCCCCTACCCCTGCTTACTATCCCACCCTCTTCTGCTCACTGGCCCTGGCATTCCCCTACACTGGGGCATAAAGCCTTCACAGGGCCAAGGGCCTCTCTTCCCATTGATGACCAACTTGGCCATCCTCTGCTATACACATGCTGCTGGAGCTGTTAGTCCCACCATGTGTACTCTTTAGTTGGTGTTTTAGTTTCTGGGAGCTCTGAGGGTACTAGTTAGTTCGTATTGTTGTTCATCCTAAGAGGCTGCAAACCCTTCAGTTCCTTGGGTCCTTTCTCTAGCTCCTTCACTGGGGATCCTGTACTCAGTCCAATGGATGGCTGTGAGTCTCAACTTCTGTATTAGTCGGGTACTGTCAGAGCCTCTCAGGAGACAGCTATATCAGGCTCCTGTCATCCAGCACTTGCTGGCATCCACAATAGTGTCTGGATTTGATGATTGAATACAGGAAGGATTCCCAGGTTGAGCAGTCTCTGAATTGTCCTTCCTTTAGTCTCTGCTCCATAGTTAGTCTC
>NW_022196903.1:18008233-18012361 GCF_008632895.1 Mastomys coucha | reverse complement strand
TACTATGTCCAATTTCTGGAGGAACTGCCAAACTGATTTCCAGAGTGGTTGTACCAGCTTGCAGTCATCACGCACAATGAAGGAGTATTCCTCTTTCTCCACAACCTCTCTCCAGCATCTGCTGTCACCTGAGTTTTTTATCCTAGCCATTCTGACTGTTATGAGGTGGAATCTCAGAGTTGTTTTGATTTGCATTTCCCTGATGACTAAGGATGTTGAACATTTCTTTAGGTGCTTCTCAGCCATTCGGTATTCATCAGTTGAGAATTCTTTGGTTAGCTCTGTACCCCATTTTTAATAGGGTTATTTGGTTCTCTGGAGTCTAACTTCTTGAGTCCTTTGTTTCTATTGGATATTAGCCTTCTATTAGATATAGGATTGGTAAATATCTTTTCCCAATTTGTTGGTTGCCGTTTTGTCCTATTGACAGTGTCTTTTGCCTTACAGAAGCTTTGCAACTTTGAGGTCCCATTTGTCAATTCGTGATCTTAGAGCATAAGCTATTGGTTTTGTTCAGGAAATTTTCCCCTGTGCCTATGTGTTTGAGGCTCTTCCCCACTTTCTTTTCTATTAGTTTGAGTGTATCTGGTTTTATGTGGAGGTCCTTGATCTACTTGGACTTGAGCTTTGTACAAGGAGAAAAGAATGGATCGATTTGCCTTCTACTACATGCTGACTGCCAGTTGAGCCAGCACCATTTGTTGAAAATGCTGTCTTTTGGGGAATGCCAGGGCCAATAAGTGGAAGAGTGTGGGGTGGCAAGCATGGGGAGGGGGAGGCAACAGTGGTTTGTTCCTGTTGTTTTTGTTTGCTTGGAGGGGAAACTGGGAAAGGAGAAATCATATCACATGTAAATAAAGAAAATATCTAATAAAAAAAGAAAGAAAATAAAAAAAAAAAAAAAGAAAATGCTGTCTTTTTTCCACTGGATGGTTTTAACTCTTTTGTCAAAGATCAAGTGGCCATAGGTTTGTGGTTCATTTCTGGGTCTTCTATTCCATCGATCTACCTGCCTGTCACTATTATGAAGGGTGTTGTTTCCCTAATTTCTTTCTCTGCCTGTTTATCCTTTGTGTATAGGAAAGCCTCTGATTTGCTTGAGTTAATTTTATATCCAGCTACTTTGCTGAAGTTGTTTATCATGTTTAGGAGCTCTCTGGTGGAATTTTTGGGGTCACTTAAGTATACAATCATAACATCAGCAAATAGTGATAATTTGACTTCTTCCTTTCCAATTTGTATCCCTTTGATCTCCTTTTGTTGCCTAATTGCTCTGGTTAGGACTTCAAGTACAATATTGAATAGGTAGGGAGAGAGTGGGCAGCCTTGTCTAGTCCCTGATTTTACTGGGATTGCTTCAAATTTCTCTCCATTTAGTTTGATGTTGGCTACTGGTTTTCTGTATATTGATTTTACTATGTTTAATTATGGGCCTTGAATTCCTGATCTTTCCAAGACTTTTATCATGAAAGTATGTTGGATTTTTTCAAATGCTTTCTCAGCATCTAATGAGATGATCATATGGGTTTTTTCCTTTGAGTTCATTTATATAGTGAAATACGTTGATGGATTTCCGAACATTGAACCATCTCTGCATCCCTGGAATGAAGCCTACTTGATTATGATAGATGATCATTTTGATGTGTTCTTTGATTCAGTTTGCAAGAATTTTGTTGAGTATTTTTGCATCAATATTCATAAGGGAAGTTGGTCTGAAGTTTTCTTTGTTAGGTCTTGGTTTGGTTTAGGTATAAGAGTAATTGTGGCTTGTCTTTGAGTCTTTCTACTCAAAGAAATGTACATGAAAAGAGTTTTGTACAATTAATTTAAATTTTTAAAAGATGCTTTAAACTTTTGTAACATTAAATAAATACATTTGATACAAAGTAGTGGACAGTGTGTTTAACCTTAGGTAACTAAGTGATTCCTTCCTTAAAAACATTTCTTACTTTGAAAACACACAAATTTGTAACTAAAGAAATGGCTCAGAAGTTGAGAATGCTATCATCTTTGCAGAGGAGTTTGGTTTGGGCAGGTCATAACCACCTGTAACTCTAGCTACAAGGGATCTGGCACTCTCTTCTGGCCACCATGAGCACATTCACTCACTCACTCAGTCTCTCACACACACATACACAGAGTCATACACTCACACACATATACACACAGTCACATACATACATGAATTAAAAAAACCACAACTTTGAACTTCTTGCATAAAATAACATTAGAAGAACACCACCAAATAAATCACAAACTGAAACTTCAGAATATCTCAAAATAACAGTATATAAATCATATAGTAATACAATGAAAGAACTAGAAAAGTACTTTAAAAAATAATAAAACAAAGGAAAATTTATGGCCAGAATTTGTTTTAGTAGAAAACAGAGAAACATAGAATTAATGCATTAAAAATGTACTGATGAAACCATAAAATGACAAGCCACTAACTAGGTGTAAAGAACAAAATATAAGTACTGTCCCATGAGATACAGAACAATGATCAAAAAAAAAAATCTGTCAGAGAGCAAACTTGAAAAATTGATTGTGAAAGGAATTCTTCTCATTACTGAGAGAAAGAGTCTACAAGCAAAGCAGATAATTTTCCACACAACTGGAATATCTCAAATTGACACTGAAAGAGGTAGGGAAATGGGAAAGACTTCCCCAAGGCTGAACAAGAATAGTTATTAAAAAGAATGTGTTGTATTTGAGAATAGGAACCTTTAAAATCCAAGAGAGAAATCCTATCCCATCATTAATGCAGCATATTTTCAATAGTTTTCTAAGATTGTCCAGTTAAGATAAAAACAAACACAAAACAAAGAAAAACCTTCCATTCCTTAGTGAACAAATATGTGAAACCCCAACCAATATTTCATAAGAAAAATCTTCAGACTAAGAAAAACACCAAGATATATTATTAACAAAGAAATTCAACATGTTTTAAAATATCCCTTTGAAATGGGGTAAAATAGTGGAGTGTTTTGATAATATGATATGTATTAATACACTTGCCATATTAATAAGTAAAGAATTACATGCTCATTTCTACAGATTATAAAGAAAACAATTTTACTCACATTCTTTTTAAAAAAATCTTGACATAATTGAAACTTTCCTAGCTTTAGAAATTATAACTGACATTTCAGATCAGAAGCAACAACATCTTATAAAGAAACTTTTCCATTAAAAGAAATAAGCACAGAACCCAGCGTTAATCTCAAGGCAGCCAGTTCGCCCGCCCGTCTGTCCATCCTCGGAGTCATGGAAAGAGCCAGTCTGATCCAGAAGGCCAAGTTGGCTGAACAGGCCGAACGCTATGAGGACATGGCAACTTTCATGAAGGGTGCGGTGGAAAAGGGTGAGGAGCTCTCCTGCGAGGAGCGGAACCTGCTCTCCGTGGCCTACAAGAACGTGGTGGGCGGCCAGCGAGCGGCCTGGAGAGTCCTGTCTAGCATCGAGCAGAAGAGCAACGAGGAGGCTCAGAAGAGAAGGGCCCCGAGGTGAAAGAGTACCGGGAGAAGGTAGAGACGGAGCTCAGAGTTGAGTGTGACACCATGCTGGGCCTGCTGGACTCCCACCTCATCAAAGGGGCTGGGGAGGCAGAGAGTCGCGTCTTCTACCTGAAGATGAAGGGTGACTACTACCGCTACCTAGCCGAGGTGGCCACTGGTGATGACAAGAAGCGCATCATCGATAATGCCCGGTCAGCCTACCAGGAGGCCATGGACATCAGCAAGAAGGAGATGCTGCCCACCAACCCCATCCGCCTGGCCCTGGCCCTGAACTTTTCCGTCTTCCACTACGAGATAGCCAACAGCCCCGAAGAGGCCATCTCACTGGCCAAGACCACCTTCAACGAGGCCATGGCTGATCTGCACACCCTCAGCGAGTACTCCTACAAGGACAGCACCCTCATCATGCAGCTCCTGAGAGACAACCTGAAGCTGTGGACAGCCGACAATGTGGGGAAGAGGGCGGTGAGGCTCCGGAGGAGCCCCAGAGTTGAAACAGCCTACGAACTCCCTGACCCGCCTTGCCTTCCAGTCCCCAGCCTGCAGAGAGGACTAAAATGGAGTGGGGCTCTGCCCTTCCCACCCCCGACTGTGCAGCCACACCTTG
>NW_022196903.1:17988206-18008223 GCF_008632895.1 Mastomys coucha | reverse complement strand
AAAGAAAGAAAGAAAGAAAGAAAGAAGCACAGATACCAAGCTTCCAAATACCCACTTTTCAACTCCCCATTGCTCTTGAATATGTGATTTGGAATAGCTGGACTGACCCTTGAAACACATCCTTTTTGCAAATGCTATTAAGCTAAGTATTGCCAGAGGATGGTGCTAGAGAAACCCTGTAGGTGGGAAGATGTTTCTTGTTTCTTTTTAAAAAGAAAACTATTGATTGATCCAATAGATAAAGGAGCAGCTCAAGTGGGAAAAAATAACCTCTGAATCAGTATATCTGAGAAAAATAGGTAAGACATAGCTGACATAGCATACTAAGCGTGTTTCCAACAAGCAAATTATTTTAACATAAACATGTTCAAATATTTAAAAGCAATGAAATAACCATGTCATAACCCCAAAGTGAAAGTAACCTTTGAAACTGCATCATGAAGTCTAGATGCTAGAAGAATTAACTAATAAATTCATCTCTATAAAACTCAGAACAGAACAACAAACCTTCTACAGCATGAAAACATCGTATGCAAAGTCAAAAGGTACAACACACTGGGTAGAAACACTCTTAGCTTCATTGGTATCTATGCATATCAATTAGTAAGCAAATAATAACAACCCAGAGGAAGACAGATTGTATAGACAGATGTCTTACAGCAAATGAGTCACTAACGGTCATGAACTCTTAAAAACTTCTCCTTCACACTTAATAAAAGAATCCTAATTGAAAATTACGGTAAACTGAGCTTGGAAAGAGAAATTTCAAACTTTGCTAACACATCCTTGGCAAGCATGTGGTAATGAGCCCTTGCCTCCATGCATGACGTGATGATGAGTTGGTAGGAAGTCAAGGTGTGACACGTTGGTGTCACTTCATATCCTGGCATCGGATTATAACCTTCGTCTCAGCAAGTCTACTTCTAGGAGTTTATGGGGTGGTTTACTTGTGGTAAGTATGGCAGTATTATTTCTTACAGCCAACATTTGCAAATGACCTAATTTTTGTCTATGCAGAATTATTCAAATATATTTTATCTTTAATGGAATACAAGTTTATCTTTTAAATAAGAAGTTCTAATTGCTCATAAAAATCTTCGAAATGCTTTTAAAGGGGAGGAAGGGCCAGTCCAAGACAAATTAGTGTACTGCAGTGATGTCGCATTTACTTTCTTACTAGAAAAATAATCTCTGCAATGGTGAAGAGACTTTTGAGTGATTGTAGAGGAAGATGTGGGTAGAGTGCAGGCCACGGGCTGGGAAAGAGACAATTTTTCAGCATTTATTTTTAAAATTTCTGATATCTTCTGCACTTATTAAATTATCCGAAAAATAAGCATTTGAAACTTGTGACTATATTCCCAGGGTGCCAAAACACTGCAGAGCTGAATTAGCTTTAACCTGGTTTTGTTACACACTTGTAGGCCTGGAGTGGTGTAGCATATATTTACATTTTGATGCTTTTCCCTTTGGTTTTCTGCATGCTGGGTTTCACTGAAAAACCGCTGTCTCAGAACTCACAGACTGCTAATTCCCAAATACAATAACTGTTTTTCCCTTCATCTCATCAAAATTCCCTCCAGTGTCTTATGCTGCTGTGCATGCATGCTCCATTACCAGAAGACGGTCTCTTTGTAAACACTTCTCTGAGGTCCGCACATGCTTAGGATCTCCATCTGAGGAGTCCCTGCTTCCTGAGTTGTGGGGACTGGGTCGAGCTGTAGAGGACAGAGCCAAATACAGCTGTGTCACATGTGAACTTGGGGGTACTTAGCAACCCTGCCTTTTAACAGTCAGGAGATTTTTTTGCCCAAATCTGAAGATCTTTGGTGGAAGAGACAAAATTAAATAAATAAATAAGTTTTTGGATATTTAATTTTCCCAAAGTTACTATTTTGCATGTGGAAGTTGATACAGAGTGTCTAGAATTGGGGTAAAGAATTGGCACAGAGCTTTTTGCAACTGTATAACCTGGGTTTGGTTAAGCTTTATCTGTGCAGGTTACTGCAACCATACACTCCTTGCTTGCTTCTCATTAAAGTGTGTCATGAAACAGTGCCCAATCCATTGGGCTTTCAGACTGTATTTTTGAGGTAAAGTGCTTTCAATGATTCCTGGCATCCATGGTCTTGCATCTCCTACTAATACTACATGTAAAAAGTTCTTCAACACCAAATCCAAACTAAGAAATCAGAATTTCAGCTCTGTTTTTGATAGTAATTTGATTTGTGGTTGAGATGCATTTTATGAGTTTCAGGTCTTATGACTATAAACTGAAAATCTGTAATACAAGCTCCAGTGTCCTATTAAATGCTAAACCATCTCTCCAGCCCTTTGTTTGATTTCAAATACAGCAGTCATTTGTGTTATAATGGACAATTAATCTTATTATTGAGCCGTAAACTATCTCTGCTGTTGAAATTTTTTTAAAGCAGAGGTTTTAACAGTTTCTTTTATTAGGGAATGAAACCAAAAATTGCCAGTTAGAAATACGCTGTTAAAGAAACCAACTTACAGTATGCAGAATGTGCTTAACGGAACCCCATAAATACAAATTACTGTTAGACATCAATGTGGAAAAATTTAAAGAACCCCAAAACTGGGAATGATGATGCATGCCTATAATAATTATAGCTCTTGGAGTTGAAGGCAGAAAGACAGGAAGTCAGATCATTTTCAGGCAAACAGTAAATCTGAGGCATGTCTGGACTACATGATACCCTATTTCTATGAAAGCCAAGCAAACAAAGTGTAATTAATTTTAAAAAAGACATTATGCTGGCACAATTTATAATCTTAGTAAGTGTGAGGTAGAGGTGGAAGAGTCAAACTTGGAGACCAGCCTGAGCTGCATAGTGGTGCCATCTCAACAAATTCAAAAGAAGAAGTATTCATTTGATTGGCCAAGTTGAAATCTGATAGTCACAGCAATATTTTTTTTTAAAGTTAGATCCATATTCCTTAGTTTGTTTGGCTAAAGACTGGAGGGTGGTCATGCACACTTTACCCCTCCCTCACCTCTGCCACTCCATGATATTGGACAGATTTACATCCCCGCCTCACTTTCTCTTCGCCCTATTACCACATCAGTTTGTCTTCACCAAACTGTCTCATCCTGACTGGGCAGCAACAGATTTTGACCTTCAGTTTAAGATCCTACAAAGTCCATTTGAAGTGCTTCCTGCCTCGAGGTGCCTTCCTCTCTTGCTGACACCCCAGATTTCCTATTGGATTACTCTTACCTTATTATGCCTAGAGTCTTGGCTAGATGTCTGAATTTCTTAAGGCTTAGGAATTCTCTGTAGTAAACTCAAGCTCTTTTCCTACTGTTTGCCACCTTCAGTTTTACTCTGTGCCATGTGTATTTGCCTCCCGATTTTGTTGCTCTTTGTGAATAGATACGTGTGTTTCATCTTCTGCATCCATTAAACCATACACGCCCTCCATCCTCTTCTGTAAAACTGTCACACTATTTTGAGGAAAGCTTTACATTGTCACTGGGATCCTTCTCATGATTCTGAAATCATTTTGGGTTTGTGCATTAGGAAAAAAAAAACTTTAATGGGCATCATAGTTTAGCAGAAAAATCTATTGACTTTGATGGAATAAGTGACCTGAATATAAAATCAGTTCTATTGACCAGCTGTGTTCCTATTGACAAGTCATTTTGTGAGCTTCACCAAATTGTTACAAATATTAAATGGAAGAGATGAAAAGCTATTATGTTGGCTCTAAAAGTAATGGGAGTACTATTTTCATTACTATTATTTCTGTGTAGAAGAACACTTCCTTTACAGCGTTATATAGACAGAATGTTTGTCACAAGGTGTTTAATTAGTATATATATTCCATATTTGCAGAAGCTAGGAAACAGTGATTTTAATTTTAAAGTAAGAAAGAAAAATTAGAATTAAGTGTAAAACCTTACACTAACATAGTTCACCACAAAATATTGTCTGGATGGCAATTCTCATCAACAGAAATTCTCACATAAAAATAATGGCTCACTATTTATTCAAGTGTTTCTCAAAGAAACGTTAGCATCAGTTGATTGCACCCATGGTAAGTTACAAGGACCCTGCCCTAATTTCATTGTGTGGCCCCTGATGAAAGATCTGGTTCTGTGAATAGGGAGAACTTAATTAGGGTCTTTTCAAAGTAGCTCTGATTCTATATATTTTCCCTGTGGCCATTGTGTGTGGTATCCACAGGCAACTACACTGAAATCACTGGAGACTTTACACATTGGGGACGTTTAATGGGAAAGGATAATGGCCAGAAAATGTTAATGAGTTAGAAACAGACTCTGGCTGAGATAAAGAAAATCATAAGGAACAATTCACATCAGATCTCAATTTGTAGCCAAGCACAGTGGCACACACCTTTACTTCCAGCACTTGGCAGGTAGTTCTCTGTAAGTTCAAAGCCAGTCTGGTCTACATTAATAAATTCTAAGACTGCCAGAGCTACATAATGAGACCCTGTCTCAAAAAACAAACAAACAAACCAATTTGTTTGCTAAACCATTGTGTAATAATTCAGGAATGTGAGGCCAAAGAGTAGAGACCTAAATTTCTTGTACTTCCAAAATGTCTTTTATAAAAAATTAGCAGACTTGAAGGATCCTTTAATGTTTCTTCTAAATTCTCTACAGTTACTTTGCATGTATTATGCTTAACCCAAACCAAGAATTAAGATTGAAGTAGCAGCTAAAGTGGAACTCAGCCACAACCATGAACAGCTAAGACTTGGTAAGCCTGGGAGGGGCAGCTAATTGCACATAGTCCAAGCTTTTGATGGTTATGTTGTTTCTCACATATAGACTACAATTCTAAGATTCTATTCTTGGGGCTATGGATGATAGACTAGTTCTCTTGAGGCAAGTTATTAAGGTTCAAAACTGTTCAAAAGTCCAGTCTCTTCTGAAACGCAAGGCTATATCTTAACTATGATCCCTCTGTAAAATCAAACCAAATTTTTGGTTGTGAGCCTAGCCTTTAACGGCTGAGCCATCTCTCATACAGATGGAGAGGCTCACAGCCATCCATTGAACTGAGTACAGGGTCCCCAGTGAAGGAGTTAGAGAAAGGACCAATGGAGCTGAGGGGTTTGCAGCCCCTTAGGACGAACAACAATATGAACTAACTAGTACCCTAAGAGCTCCCAGGGACTCAACCACCAACCAAGGAGTACACATGGTGGGACTGATTGTTCTGGCAGCATGTGTGTAGTAGAGGTTTGCAAAGTCGATCATGAATGGGACGAGAGGCCCTTGGCCCTGTGAAGGTTCTGTGCACCAGTGTAAGAGAATGCCAAGGCCAATAAGTAGGAGAGGGTAGGGTTGCAAGTAGGAGGAGGGGAGGCAACAGGAGTTTGTTCTTGATTGTTTATTTGTTTGTTTGTTTGTTTGTTTTTGAGGGGAAACTGGGAAAGAAGAAATCATATGATATGTAAATAAAGAAAATATCTAATAAAAAAAAGAAAAAAAATCTAACCAAATTACATACTTTTAACACAAAGCCCATTTTTTAGCAAAGCCTTGGGGCCAGATTAATCTTTCTAGTATGATGCATTTTTTTCCTCTCAACTGTACGTTTTAAATATATCTCTGCCCCCTCTCACTCTTGTTCACTGTATCCCTACCTAACAGTTATCAAAATAACTATTCCATAACTGACCCTAAGTTATGCTATCACAGAATTTTCTTTACCAGGAAATATAGCCTAGTACCTTTTAACTTTGCATCAAGTAAATTCTCAGGACATGGGCAAAAAATAGCCAGACTCCTTGACAAAGTTACACAAATGGCTTCCAGCCAAGTTATGAATAAGTCTATGCTTCCTTCGGAAACCTCATGATCCAGACCTCAACTGTACACATTTCTTTCATTATTACTCCCTTTTAGGCTTCTATTACAATTTTAGGCCTATTAAACTGTGCTTATAGCATTCAACCTTTTTTCTAGTCTCCCATGCTCCTCCGAAACAACATAGCCAGCCATGGTTCTTCTGACCCGCCACTCTCTGGTGCTATCCTCTATATCAGTTACTTTTGTGTTATTGCACTAAAATGCCAGGACTAAAAGCAACTTAAAGAAGGAAAATTTTGACTTATGGTTCCAAAGGTAAAGTCCATAATAGCAGGTTTGGCTGCAAGCAACCAAAGGAGGGGAGCTAGCTGATCCCATTTCTACTCACATGCAGGAAGCTGAGAGAGAATACTCTCAGTGGGGCAACACCATAAATACAAAATGTATTCTAATATTGTATTCCTTTCTGAGTATTGGTGTGAATTGTGGCCCATGCCTTGTGCCATGTCTTAACCCAGATGTGTCTCAGATTTTGATCTTTTGTAACTTTATAAAGTTAATCATGCTAGTTCTGAATACCAAGAATTGCTGTTCCTCATATCTTTTTCAACAATTCACAAATAATTTTATGCATATAAAATATTATGTATATATAAATATTATATATATATATATTACAACTGCCTCCCAGTTACATGCCCTTTTAGAATTGCTTTTCAAGTTTTATTTTGTACATGTGCATGTGTGTTTATATGTAAACATGATGTGTATATGGGTGTGCATGACATAGCATATACGTGGAGGTCAGAGGACAACTTTGTGGAGTTAGTTTTCTCTTTCTGCCTTTATGTGAGTTTCAGGGATTAAACTCAAACCATCATGTTTACATGGAATGTGCCTTTATCCACTCAGCCATTTCACCAGCCCCAGGTTTTTAGTGTTCACACCTGCTTTAGTGGACTCCATAGTAGATTGGGGGATCATCGCATTCAACGTTTCATAGATATATCAATTGAAGCTTGTACAGGGAGTCATAGTTTGAGGCAATCAAGCTGTCACTGGTCCAGCTTCAGAGTTGACTCTCAACACTGGCTGATTGAAAATGACATTACACTATAACATACAACCAGAGGAAATAAATTTGGCAGTAAAGTATTCTGTTCAATGGTGTTTTAAATATATTTTTTTAATTTTTCCTTTTTAAAAATTTACTAGAGAAAATGTAAATTCATGACAAATGTGAAAAGAAGTGAATAAAATATTTAGAGTTGGTGCTTAGCAACAGTTTGATTCAAGGTAAATGAAGCATTTTAGAAATTGCTTCAAAGATGGAACTCTGAATAATGTGTGAGATGAGGTAGGAAGGGAAGAGATTCACTAGGGACTAAATAATCTTGGGATGGATAGAAGTGTATTTTTCTTTGTGTGTGTGTATGATCTGGAAAGGAGAGGGCCAAGACTTGAGGCATGTTTGGAAGACACTTAAAGGAGGTTGTATTTCTTAGACAGATAATTAGGAAAAGAAGACAGATGGCTCACATGTTCTATCTTCTTGTGCTAAACTGGTGCCAGCAGAAGGTATGAATTGATATATGACATATCTAAGTCAAAATCTAGAACTAACAGACACACTCTACACATGCAGGAAAACGTAGGATTCTTGACTCCACAGTTATGGCGGCCAAAGTCATAGTGTGGAACAGAATCTGGTATTTTGCTCAGAGACAGATGTTCTGCGGAACATCCTTTGAAAGCCAGTGCTAAGTAGTATTGCAGATTTATCATTTCCTGCTAAAACAAGAAAAGGATGTGGCTTAAAGAGTAAAATGAATGAAAATAACCCTGAAAAGTGAAATGTAAATTTGCTCCATTTGCAGAAATTGCCAAAGTTTTGCAGGCAAAGCAGCTGTGCTTTGCATATTTATAAGCAGACATTTACATTTGAGTACCGGGTCTGTACTTTGTCTTTTTACTCACTGGGTTTGGTGTGCTAACTGCTGAGACCTTCTCTTACAGGTTCATACATTGTATGTACATAGCTAAAATGAGCATAGCAGGCAACAGATTGCCTCCATTCAAATTCAGGGAGCAGCAATAGAAGTGTGCATGGGTCGAGTTCTTTAACCTCATTGGACATCAGAAACAGACAGAATACTTAGACGATGCAGATAATTCAGACAGCCAATTATTTAATATGATAAAATGTTTCTAAAAATCTCCTGGGGTGTCATAAGCCATCAAACATTTACTCAGTAGAAATGTACTGGAATAAATCAGGTCAAAAGCACTGTGACAACACATTTGGGATGAACAGAAGGCATTTTTGCTTAATCTAAAATATGAACTGATAAGGAGACTGAAGCAAAGAAAATGATGCTAACTCAGGAGGAGCGCTGCTTTTTTAATCTTTAACAGAATCAACCCCACCTTATCCTAGTATTTTCTTTGACTCCAGGTATTTAAATTTTTTCTAATTTTTGTTATGTCCTGAATTTAGGGAAATGATAATTAGAAAATAACTAGGAAACTTAGTAAAACCTTCCAGTTTGCCTTCTCTTTTCCTTGAATCTATGCTTTTCTTTTCTTTTCTTTTTTTTATCCCTTCTGTATTAATGATTGTTTTCCCTACTTGAATCAGGCATTCTGTCTCAGCCTCACTGTCTTCCACAAGTTTTATGACTGAGTGCTCAGGGTACAGGGATTGCAAGACAGATGTTCATCTCTTTGCAGAAAATCTTAAATTTTTGAGTCGGGATTGAATACTAGATTCCATGCTTTGCACAAAATCTGGAGAGAAAGCCCTTCAGATTAGAGGCCTGTCTTTGGATAGAGACGATCAATTAGCAAAGAGAAATCAGGTTTTCTGTTTTAAAAAATAGCCAGTGGTAAGATCATAATAAAGATCTCCTATCATTAAATGGGCTGGCAGAAGGACCCAATGACCAAGACTGTGTGGCAGAACATCTACAACCATTGCTAACTTCCTGATTGGATGTAAATTGGTTCAGGAATTATACCAAGATAGAGCATTTGATGGGCCTTTCAAGCAGAAGGTGGGTCCCCTGGATCGTAATGTGATTCAAGGAATAAATAATTATTCTTGCCTGTTAGAAGAGGAAATGGTCTTGTGGTGAGTATTGCCCATGAAGGCAGCAGCCATGGAGATAGATGTCGTGAATGAAAGGCTACTCAGATCTTGACAATACACCATGTATTCAGATGCTTTTAAGAACTACTTTAATTGTTTTCTGTTTAGTAGAATAATGTTTAATACCTTAACTTTTTTAATTGACTAGAAAAGTGAATTGTAGGAGGAGGTTTATGACTGAGAAATAAATTGTAAACATTATTATTTATTAAGACAGAGATAAAACATAAGAATAAAAGTGCTGCCCAAAGGCCTTCTTGTTCTAATGCTTGTTGATTAGGTGGTCAGTTTTACCTTAACTTGATGTCAACCATTAAAGCTAGGTCTGGAGAGATAGTTCAAAAGTTAAGAACACTACTGCTCTTCCAGAGGCTGAGTTCAGTCATGTCTAGCATCCATATCAGGCAGCTCACAACTGCCCATACCTCTAGCTTTGGCTTATCTGATATCCTCTTTTGGTAGCCATATACACGAGGCACACATATACAGATAATTTTTTAATTGGATATTTTTATTTACATTTCAAATGTTTTTCCCTTTCCAGATGTCCCTTTTGGAAACCCCTACCCCATCCCACCTCCCCCTGCCTCTATGAGGGTGCTCCCCCACCCACCTACCCACTCCTGTCTTCCTGCCCTGGCGATCCCCTACACTGGGGCATCTAACACCCTCAGGCCCAAGATCCGTTCCTCCCACTGATATCCAAAAAAGTCATCCTCTGCCACATATGTGGTCAGAGCCATGGGTCCCACCATGTGTATTCTTGTTCATTGTCCAGTCCCTGAGAGCTCTGGAAGTCTGGCCAGTTGACGTTCTTTCTCCCTCCATGGGGCTGCAAACCCCCCTCAGCTTCTTTAGTCTCTTCTCCAACTCCTCCATCAGGACCCCCAAGCTCAGTCCAATGATTGGCTGTGAGCATCCACCTCTGTATTTGTCAGGCTCTGGCAGAGCCTCTCAGGAGACAGCCATATCAGGCTCCCTTCAGCAAGCACTTCCTGATATCCACAATAGTGTCCAGAGTTTGTGATTATACATGGGATGGATCCTCAGGTGGGGCAGTCTCTGGATGGCCTTTCTTTCAGTCTCTGCTCCACACTTTGTCTCTGTATTTTCTCCTGTGAGTATTTTGTTCACCCTTCTAAAAAGCACTGAAGCATCCATACTTTGGTCTTCCTTCTTCTTGGGTTTCATATGGTCTGTGAATTGAATCTTGTGAATTGAATATTCCAAACTTTTGGGCTAATATTCACTTATCAGTGAGTGCATACCATGTGTGTTCTTTTGTGACTAGTTACCTCACTCAGGATGATATTTTCAAGTTCCATCCATTTGCATGAAGTCATTGTAGATTTTAATAGCTGAGTAGTATTCCACTGTGTAAATGTGATCATTTTAAAAATCTTTTAAGAAATCCTTAAAATACTTTTAAGACCATAACAGCAATCAAACATAAAAATATATATTATGTTAATAATTGGTGATAAGTCTAAAGTGACATCTTTATACAGAGATTCTCCTTTGTTTCTTTGAATTTTTTTCCTTAGCGTTTAATATTTTTTCATTACAAACCCTTTTTCTTTTGTATTCACACAGTATTTGGGAAAAATTGCCTGTAACAATTCAAGGAAAGCACTAACCTTTATGATATATTACTCGGGGTTTATCTCTTGGCAAGATGCAGGAACGGGTCATATTAATGGAAGCATGACAGCTCTGAAAGAAAATCAGCTCATGGCATTATGAATCATGGGGCTCTAAAACAGTTATAAATGAATGAAAAGGCCCAGGGCTGACATGAATTATGAGGCTCATTATGGTACTGTAATTTCTCTAGCAATGCCTCAGAATGCTATGGCACTTCCCAAGAAAAGTGGTTAAGACTTCCATTACATTATTTTTCTACTGATAATTGGCTATGGTCAAGGGAGAATATGGTTTATATCCTTGGGGCACATATTGGCAACATATCCTTTGCTTGTAAATATTTCCATCAGCAGCCATCCTGCAAAACTGCTTTCTTACATGGGCCACACATTCCTGCTGACCTTCAAAACATAGCAGGCTCTAAGACAAAGAGAGTACTTCGAATCTTTCTATTTCTCAAGGCACGATTCAGATAACGCTTCTGTTATCTTGTCACTGGCTCACACTGACATCAACTCAATGACATTAATAAAGCTATTTCACAAATCAAAATAGCATAGATTATTTAGTTAATTATAAAAAGGCGAGAAGAAAAAAGTAATAAGTATGAATTACTTATTAAGTGCAAATATATGTATTCTTTAGCATTAGCACATCTTATATTTTCACTCTCTCAATAAATCTCAGGCTAACAACTTCACTAATTGGGTGAATTGAAGAAGAGGACCTTGAAATAACTAGAAGTGTACATTACCACTTCCAAGAACATTTTGTATTGTTTTCTAATTTTTTAAAAATTATCAAAGCACGTGTTTAAGCGATGATAAATGTGTTCATTTTCAGATTTTCCATTACATTGATTTTGGGGTTCTGTTTTACTTTTTAATTCTCTCTCTGTTCTCTCTCTCTCTCTCTCTCTCTCTCTCTCTCTCTCTCTTTCTCTCTCTCTCTGTGTGTGTGTGTGTGTGTGTGTGTGTGTGTGTAAAATATACATATGGGTACAGGTACCTGTGGAGGCCAGAAGAGGGTATAGATCTCCTGGAGCTAGAGTCGCAAGTGGTTGTGAGCCACATGATGTGGGTGCTGTGAACTAAACTGGAATCCTCTGGAAGAGCAGTATATACCCTAACTTATCCTTTTTCCTTATGAGGTAGACAGGATGGAGAAAAAGACTCAGAAGAGAAAGAAGCTAAAAGGCCAGGGCACTGAGACCCATGGGTAACTGCCCGTATCTTTTCTCTCCCACTCTTGATGATGGTAACAGATAAACATTTCTATTTGAAACCACAGAGATTCAGGAATGTGATCATTGTTAGACTATTCTGTAAAGTTAGTGTTAAATAGAATATCCTCGTTTTAAAGTATACAAAAGTAAATATTCCTGTTTTAGTCACATACGAAACTGAAAATGTATTTTCCTTTCTTCCATAGCTATGTGTTATAGAAAAGCCTTCACAAAAATCCTGGGATTCAATTTATTAGAAAGTAGTGTTGTTTTATAGGGCTGGACTAAATTCAGAAATTCTTAGAAATAAGTATATTCAGGAAAGTGAATTTAGCAAATTCTTAGAAACAAAAGTCCAGCAATTATTTGGATTCTATCATCTCACACATTTTTTATAACTTTGTTTTCTATTCTTCCTTGGCCTCTCTGTCTTCTAATTCCATTCCTGTTCTTAAATATTACTATTCAGTATCTGGATACATACCATCAGTTGCTACCCATTTGTCTTCAGAAAGGTATATGACCTATTTTTCCTGCTTGTCTTTCCTTTGAATAACAAATCATTGTAGATTTATTTTAAAATTTGAAATATGGTCTATAAATATGAAAATTAAAGTTTTATTGATTCTTTGTGAATTTCAAACCCAATCCCACCATTCTTCACAACTTTTCCTATCAACCTTCCACTGCTTCAAAAGAAAAAAAAAAAAGCTTAACAAACTGAGAGAATCCTGGATATAGAAATTCTAGATGAGAAAATAGGAACTACAGATGCAAGCATCATCTGCTTGCTGTTCAGACCATTTCCTCTTACTGGGTTTTCTTGTCCAGCCTCAGTAAGAAGGGATGCACCTAGTCTTACTAGAACTTGATATGACATGGTTGGTTGATATCCATGGGATTCCCAAACTCTCTGAAGAGAAATGAAAGGAGAGTTGGATGGGGGCAGAGGGGAGGTTGGGGAGAGGGACTGGGAGGACAAAGCGGAGGGAAAACTGCAATTGGGATGTAGGAAGGAAGGAAGGAAGGAAGGAAGGAAGAAAGGAAGGAAGGAAGGAAGGAAGGAAGAGAGGGAGGGAGGGAGGGGAGGAGGGAGGGCGGAAGGATGAAGTTAGGAAGGAAACAGATGTATTTATATAAAAAAGAAATACACCAATAATATTTATGATAAATTCAAAAAGCTAAACTTACTTTCTTAAAGCATGGGTCTTAGACTTTACTTGAAGAATAACTCTAATTTCTTCCAAATACCTATATCTTCATAAACTTCATATGTTGAAGTCTTAATTCTCCTTAGCCACCAAGAATGTAATTTCATTAGTAAATAGAACAGAGCATATTCCAAATTCAATGATGAATGTATTTCTGAAGGAAATAAAGAACATAGAAAATGCATGCATACAGAGAAAATGTTCTGGGGAGCCCAAAGACAGAGGTCAGCTGAGGAACACAAGTGTGAGGGAATGCTGAAGCTGCTACAGGCTGGACGATGACAGAGTTATTAAGAAAAGCCAAGGCAAGAACTTTCTAAGTAGAGGGAGTAAAGGGGCCAAGTCTGCAAGGAAGGAAAGCACATGGTGCTTCAGAGATAAAGACTCCACGACCAGATAGTAAGTTGGAAGATGTCCTGACTTGACGCAGCTAGAGTCATCTCAGATGAGGAAACCCCAACTGAGAAACTGCCTCCATAAAATTAGGCTGTGGGCAAGCCTTTAGAGCATTTTCTTAATTACTAATGAGTGTGGGAGGGTCCAGTCCATTGTAGGTAGGATCAGAGCTAGGCTGGTGGTCCTGAGATCTTCAAGAAAGCAGGCTGAGCAAACTCAAGTCATGAAGAACAACCCAGTAATACTCCTCCATGACTTCTATATTATCTCCTGCCCCTAAGTCCCTGCCTTGAGTTCCTGCCCTTTCTTAGATCGTGAACCTTTATGTGGGGATGTAAGGAAAATATACTTTTCACTTCCCAGGTTGTTTTTGTCTTGGTGTTTCATCACAGCAATGGTAACCCTAACTAAGACAGGAGAGGGCTGCAACACAAGCTGAGGTTTGAGAGGCAGGTGCCATGCTGAGGGTATCCAGATGTATAGCTTGCATTTTATTCACAGTATAGTGTAAATAAGGCAAAACCTTCAGAAGTTTTAAGCAAACAACTGTTGGTACAACTAGCTTAGGATGTTAAGGCTTACAGCAAAGGAGTTAAGGAAAAGTGCTTTTGCAATAGGAAAGGTGAATGGTAATGGTGAGCTAGAGCAGCAGGGTCTCAATGCCTATGACTTAAGCTATAAGATCTGTAGTGTGGGCTGAGGGAGCAGGGAGAGGTCAGGATGAGGTGTACAGTGGGGCTGGTGATGCTAGAGTAAAGAAGGGAAGGTTCCAAGTGAGTGAGAAGAAAAGTCATTGCCTGTGGAAGTTCTGGGTTTTTAACTTATATATAAATGCTGCAAAGAGAACACCATTTGCATTAAACTTTTTCAGAACTTTTACATACTTGTTTTAACCTGATGAACTCACTGAGGTTTGGCGTCATTTTACCATCTAACATCAACTAAATTAAAGACTCTCTTTAGTATAGTTTGAAAATAGATGTAAGTAGAGGATAAAGGAAGTTTCCTCCTTCCAGAGGTCATAAAATTCCAAGAAAGGCATCTAAAAACAAAGTGTTTATAGACAGTCACCTTGATGAATTCTTGGAGTCTTTGTTGTGGTGGTGGTGGTTTATATAGCTTAACAATATTTACATTATACTCCCTAAGTGTTAGCTCTCTCAAAGCTTTAGTGGAATTTCCACAGTGACTTCAGCTAGTTTATGAAAACATATGAGCTACTCTTCATGGGTTATTAGAAAGGCACAGTCTTGTTAATTGACACACAAAACCAAGAACCTAGAAATACAGTATCAATTTACTCCTTGTAGTTAAATGCCATTTAATTGCCATTGGTGTCAAAGCTCCTACACTCTGATGACCTTCATTATGCTCTGATGATCTTCAGAGGAAAATCAAAAGCTAAATTTTAGATTAGTTTTCTAATCATTTTTAAAGTATTTTAAATTATTCACACAGTGAATAATTCCTTCCTGGGTTTGGACTCCTGCAGGTATCCAGCTACTGAACATACAGCATTCTAATATCCTTTGCATGATGAGATCTGCTTTCTAATAATGGGTTACTGTCAAATACTAAGGAAAAAAGTTTGTCAAATATAATGCATTTTAAAAAAGCTTTTCATGTAAAACTATTCATAAAAAATATTTTTTCATGGATGATACCACCAAATCAGAGACAATTATACTTGGCATACAAATATAGACTATTCTAAGGCTGCCTTACTTCAAATTCTGCATCTTTTCCTGACATGGGCGAATGTGAGAAATTTTCCTAACCTATTTTTGTGTTTTAATTTATAACCTACATAAGTAATAGACTATCTCAGAAGATTACTGAAATGATTAATATATGACCACAATCTCTCAGACCCTTGCTTCTTATGTGTCATACTTTGTGAGACATGGTGATTCCTGAGACAGACTTTTTGTATATCATTCAAAAGAAGCAAGGATCTGAGCAACTATGATAATTTTAAGCTTTCTGATAAATTAACAAATATAATGAAAATGACTGCCTAATTCTATTGTTAATGGATACAATGAAAAAAGATGTAACTATTTTCATTTTAAATACATGTAGAGATAAGTCTGAGAATCCTGTGTAGGAATGGATGCTAAATATGTGTGGAATAACGGTAGAAGAGATATAGTTAGGTCAGTCCAAAATCATGGACTTGAACCCACTAAGCAGAGATGCTACATCTAATGTAATGTTGGAAAATAAAAACAACTCTAATACTTTGGTTGGATTCTTGGCCAAAATAAAGACCAAAAGTGGCCCACAGTAAACTGGAAATACCTTCGTTCAGTTTAGAGGAAGATTAGGAGGTGGGAGAGATAAAAGTTTTAGAGTGGATTTGTCATTTGAACATTTTCACTTACACTTGTGAGTCCAGAGACAGCATTGTATGAGTAATAACTTTGTGAGAGACACATTGGATTCCTCCAGCAGCTTTGTAATTATTTTCAGTGAACCAGACCTTTCTGTGTGCTATCTTCTCTCATTCCATCCTGAGGCATGAGGGGCAGAGTGATTGTATTCGATCTCCAAAGCAAAGTTGCTATGATCAAGAACAGAGACAAGGCAGCAACCAAACACCCTGACTCTGGTGGATGTAGTGTATCAGCTACTAGCTGCTCATGGTGATTCTAAAAGTGAAACAGACAAGAAGCCTACTAAGTTCTCAGCTGATTTGTACATATGGAAAATGTCTTAGTTGAGTAAATGAAATTTTAACCTGAATCATAAAAAGCAGAAAGTCATGGCCCTTCAATCAACTTTTTATTTTTAACCAATTTATAGACATATCACGCTCTCAATGAAAGGAAGAATGAGATTTGACTAAAATAGGCCTTGAAACACTGCCAAAAGAATTACACCGTTAATCTCTCCCTCAATTTTCCTTCAAAGGAATTGATGACTTTATTCCAGGACAAATTTATTAGCAAATGGGAACTAATGATACTTTCAGGAGTTTAGCTCTAGACTTATACTAATTCCAATAGACCCCAAATATAACTGTGAAGCAGTAGTAAGTCCATTATTCATAGCAGTAGCTTAGGAAGTTCAGGCAATCAATGGAATTGTAGTTTAAGTCCATGTATAATGGACTCAGTTGGTTCCAAAACATAACCTGTGTCATTCCCCCAGTTTAGGAAGACAGAGTTAGAGCCAACAGACATGTCCAAAAACTGAAAGAACCCACTCATTCATTCCATAACTTGTAGAATAAAGACTGTTACTGTAGAAGAGACTGAACATAAGCTTTACCTAGGAGATTAATAAAGTCGAGACTGCTTTCATGGAGTGATGGCAGTGTCTATTGCTACCACCAAGGTCACAATAGATGCAAAGTGATGATTCTCATAGTATCCACATCAAATTGTCTGATTGACCTATTCAGAAGATAGATGAATTTTAGAGATTATAAATGTAAACTTAACTAAGTGTTGAGTTAAATATGGATACTATGCCACCAGACATGACTATTTCCTGACACAATTAACACATCTCTTGATAATGCCCATCTGTCAAATTGTTCTTACAATGTAACTTTGAACAAGAATTCTATGAGAAGGCTTGTTGCAGCTGGACAATCCATCTCTCCACTTACCAGCTCATTCCTCAAGTGTATCATCTTTATAGTTCATTGCTAGTTCACAAGGATTTGATCATCTTTTCCTTCTGTAGGATGCCGCATTGATGATATTAGAATAGTTAGGCCTAGTGAGTAATAAATGCATACTATTGTGAACTTACTGGAAAGACATTTGCATATGAGAGAGTGAGAAGCTTCTAGGCACTTATCAAAATGTTTGCTCTATAGTGAAGTACAATTTGTTTCATCTGGTCCCTCCTACAACCATTAGAGAAAAAAATAACAGTAAGCTTCCTTGAGTTTTGGAAGAAACATAGTCCTTCCTTGATATTAATTGAGACTGTGTCAAAGTGACCTAACAAAGATGCAATTTTAGACTGGTGTCCAAGTCAGAAGAAGGATTTATGACTGACTATAAAGGGGCTCTACCAATTTGTCCACATGTTCAAACAGATGCAATGTTGCTTGGAGTGATGCTAGCATATAGAGATGTTCTTCAGACGCTTTGCCAAGTGTCTATCACTGAATGACCTTGTAGGTTAAGGTTAAGATTTTGCTTCAAATGTTGATATCCCCTGGAGATAACTGTTATTCTTTTCAAAGCTTGCTACTATGCCTTAATAGAGTCTAAATTCTTAAGTATAGGCCAAGTTAGCATGAACGCCAAGCTACTTCTTATAAGCCTTGGGCATTCTATCCCCAAGCAGTACATTTGAACATATGCTGCAGCACTCCATCATCAAATGGAAGTGATATGTTAATGGCTTTAAACAAACTCTGAAGGCACAGGTACATAAATAAATGGCTCTGTTACACATGAGTTAGTTCATGCTACAATGTCCCCTTCTTCCTACTTATACCTATGGCTTCTTAGAATATTCCCTATGATCAGCTGGCAGGTAAAGCAAAGGTGGGTCTCACTTATAACTATACACAGTGGTGAGTTACCTCATACAGTAGTGAAGAAAAGTCTCCCCAGTAGACAGAACATTAGTAGTGCATTTGGTTGTTCATTTTGCCTTAAAATAGAAATAGCTAAGAATGTGATCACATACAAATTATTTGTGCACTGTCATCAATGATTTGGCTGTTATAGATATGATATAGTAATGTCATAATATAGAATGAACATGATTTAAATGCAAATGATAAGAGGGGTAGAACTGGCACTGCCCCCTCACTGTCTATAGCATTTGGGAGAGTAGGACCTGCACCTTGCCTGGGAAATACAGTGGACTTGGTCCTTGGGAGAGTGGGTCCCACACCTTGACTGAGAAGCACAGTGGAGCTGTCTCTGATGGTGAAGGCATGGGTGAACAAGACCTGAGGGCATGAGAGTAGAGAGCTGACCCTGCCTCCTGTCAGTGGCACAACTGGGTGGCCTGAGCTGGAGAGCTCACTCTGGTAGTGCAAATAAGGGAGAGCCTGTGGGCTGACCAGATTAGATATCACTAGGGCCCAGATCAAGGCTCAGAATTGATGCATCCCAAAATCTATATCATCTGCGAATGTTTGGGATGCATAAGAGGGCCAGTCCTGCTGTTCAAAAGCTGCAGGATCTCAGGGCAACAACAGGACAACCAGGAGGAGTCCTGATAAGAAAACAACATTTATGGTATCAGAGAAGCCAGAGACCTCGACCCAGACAAATGACTCATTGTAATGAATATTTGCAACTGAAAATGTGTAGACAGAGGTTATACTGTGGGACATACGATGACGAACTGCAGCTTCCATGATGAGATGTTTTCTCTGCTTTGTTCTTGTTCGTATTCTTGTTGGTGGTGGTGGTAGTTGTGTGTGTCAGTGTGTGTGTGTGTGTGTGTGTGTGTGTGTGTGTGTGTGTTATTTGGGGTGGGGAGGTTACAAGAACAAGGAGTGGATATGAAGAGACAGGAAAATGAGCAGGACTGGGGTGCATGATGTGAAATTCACAAAAAAATCAATAAAAAGATTTTTTTTTTAGAAAACAGATAACAGAATTTGAGGAAGATGAGGAAATGTGGACCTCTTTGAATGGAAAACCCCACAAATATATTCATTTTCCTATGTGAATATTCACCATGACTGACTTTCCAGTTGACAGCTTTAATATTAAGTAGATGGATGACTTGTTCTGTCTTTCTACATTCATTACTGTTAAAATACAGGGTTCCGCAGCTGGGAAAACACTGAGTCCCCAGAAGGGTACTGCTCTCTAGCCTGATCAGTCACCTCTTGGTAGTAGTCCGATTACACAGAGCACTTCCATCTTGTAACAAACAGCACCCTTATGGAAACTCTTACAGAAATGCATTTGGTATATATGTGCTGTCTTCATGAAATGCCCATGCTAGAGTCTTTAGGTAACTTACCTACTACTGACAAGCATTTCAAACGGCACATGAATTGTAATCAAAGACATCACTTCTTAAGAGATGTCTTCAAACTCAGACTCAGCCTGGAACTTCTGCCATTGATCCCCTGCTTTTCACGGTGAAAACACTGGTTCTCCTAGATGTCCATCCACTTAACCAAGTGCAGATCTTGTGGTATTTCAGCTTCCATAATCACCAAAGGCCATCCCTTATAATAAGCAATGGCTCTAGGACTAGGGATATAGTTCAAAATGGTATGGTGTCTGTCTAGCATGTGAAGGATCCTATGTACAGTCTCTAGGACTGCAAAATACATAAATAATTCCCACAATCACATGGGCATGTGTGTGTGTGTGTGTGTGTGTGTGTGTGTGTGTGTGTGTCCTAATGGATGTTTGGCTGGAGAATTGTAACCAGTAAAATAGGATGATGTATTACAAATAGAGAACATAATTGAAATACTTCAAGACTTAATAATTGTACTTTAGTCAAAATCAATTTGAATATTCTTTCTAAAATCTGAGGAATAACTTTCAAGGAAATAACTTATTGTTAAAATGGAACTCTTTTGTGAGTTAGTATTGTAATAGAAAAGAACAAAGTGTCCAAGAAATGAAACAAAAAAA
>NW_022196903.1:17891861-17988196 GCF_008632895.1 Mastomys coucha | reverse complement strand
AAAAAAAAAAAAGGAAGCTACTATGAGTAATCCTGAATTTGTAACTTGAAGCATAGTGAAGATGTGAAGAAGCTCTTTATGTAATACTTTATACTAAACTTTATCATTACTGTTTGTGTGGATTAAGAAAAAATACTGTGGATTTTTTAATACAGTGAATGTTCTTTAGAAAAAAATTTTTTTAATTTTCATGAAATAGTAAACTTTTCTTTTTCTTTCTTTCTTTCTTTTTTTTTTTTTGAGACAGGGTTTCTCTGTGTAGCCCTGGCTGTTCTGGAACTCACTCTGTAGACCAGGCTGGCCTCAAACTCAGAAATCCGCCTGCCTCTGCCTTCCAAGTACTGGGATTAAAGGCGTTCATTAGCACTGCCCAGCCGAAATGGTAAACTTTTACAAATCAATAGTCTTTAGTGCCTTCACAGTCAGTAATTATAGTTCTAAAAGCATGGATGATAATCAGCAAGCCAGACCAGATCAACCAGATGCCTTCTGTGAGATAAGAGATTTCAGAACTAACATTGGCAACTTTGTCTTATAGCTCTCAGTTTCTTAGCAAAACAAACCAAAACAAGTCAAAAGCCATCTTGAGTCCCAGTGTGTTAGGTAGGCGCTGGTCCTAGCAGCTGTGAGCCCTGTTCCTCATGGTGGGGCACACTGCCAGTGCTGCGGGTATGGATGTTGATGGAGTCCGCATGTACAGCCCCGTTGCTTCAGCTGTTTTCAGATGTGGGAATAGCACGTGAAATTCAGTTCTCCCAGCGTTCCTTTCTCTGCCGTCTTTTATATGCTGTTGTATTTTTTTCATTGTTTTTTATTTCCGGTGTGTTTAGAGCATTCTTGAGCGTGTAAGGGAACATTGGTCAGTGCACCCAAGTGCAGGCCAGAGGAGTCTACCAGATCTGTTCCCCCTTTGCTTTTTGCATTATTGTCTTGAAATAGGCTTCCTCATTGAAGTAGAAGCTCACTGAGCTAGGCTGGGTGGTCAGTGATGTATCAAGAACTGTCTCTATGGTGGGGTTGCAAGTATGTTCAGCGTAACATTGATGCTGAAGATTCAAACTCAGTTCTTCTGCTTACAGAGCAAATGCTTCCTTTCCAAGTCATTCCCCTGGTCCCTGCACCTTCTAATATTAGTTGATAAGATTGTTTAGTAAATGAATATTTCAGTAATGTTACAAACATCATCATTTTCTCCAAAGGAAATAATTGAGGTTTAGTTTCCTTTTTGTTTATTCATGCTATTTTAATGATACTTCCATAATGCAAGGCAAATAGGCAACCTCCAGCTAAACTGAAATAGAACATGCACACTGCATACACATGCACACACACACAAACACACACAGGCGCACACACACACACACATAGAGATATACAGACACACACACACACACACAAAGTGCACAAACACAACCTGTTCAGTCTATATAATGCTACTTGCATGTATATTTTCAGGGCTGAGCACTTGGTGTATATAACTGTCACACCTGGAAAGTACTGGCCTCTTCTCAACTTGCAAGAGAACATAGGACATTTGTCCTTTTGTTCTAAGCTTACTTCATTCAATATCTTCTAATTCACCCATGCTTCGGCAACTAACAAAATTTCAGTCTCTCTGATGCTTTAGTGACATTCTACTGCACATATACGTCTGTTCATATAACACTTTCCTCATCTTGAATGATATTCCATTGCCTATATGTGGCTGGTTTATTTTAATCCATTCACCTACTGATGGATACCTAGGCTAATTCCATAGAGTCCTAACTATTATAATGAGTTCTGCTGTACATATGGGGATGCCAGTTTGATTTTCTTTATATTTATACCTTACAGTAAGATTGTAGAGCCACATGGATAGGTTTTTGTTTGCTTCTTTGGTTGGTTGGTTGGTTTCTTTCTCTTTCTTTGTAACTTCCCTGCTAGTTTCTATAATGTCTGTAACTTATTTGTATTTCTATTAGTAATGCATTTCTGTATCCTTGCCAGTAATTGCTACTTTTGCCTATTATCATCATTATTATAACCAGGGTAGAATAATGTGGTTTTCATTTTGAATCCCTGATGATTAATGAAATTGAATGTTTATTTTACATAAACACATTCCCCACTTGCATATTCACTTTTGAGATACCACTTTTTAGATAATTCATCCACTTGAAAGTCAGATTATTGGGCCTGGAGTGATTACTCAGTGGTTAGGATCACTTGTTGCGTGTCCAGAGTATTCAATTCCCAGCACTCGTATGGCAGCTCACAGACACTTCTAAGTCAAGCCCCAGAGGATCTGACATCTTCCTTTAGACACATGTGATATACAGGCATCCAAGTAGGCACAGCAAACATACAGAGATATAAATGGTATAAATATATATCATTAAATATACAATATATTTTTATATAATTTAAAAATAATGCCACATAGTTTTGACATCATTGATTGCAATGTCTCTAACTCTGATCTATTGGGTGTTGCATAATAGCAGTAGTGGGGAGCATGTCAATCAATATATCTGCCTATTTTATGATACAGTTTTATTTACCAAAAGCAGGAGGCATGTCACATTTGGTGATGAGTGATAGTTTTCTAATGCTGTGTTTATTGATCATCAAATAGATCAATGAGATGTAGCAATACATAAATAGATCTAAACACAGGTAGATAAGTGATGTCTCCAAGAAGTTACACTACACATGATTGGCAGTGAGACAATGAGATATTAATACTGCAGATTGTGACTGGTTCTCTCTTTATATATCTATTCCATAAAGAAATATTACTATTTTATTACAACACAGCATATCTTCACAGCATACAGAAGGAACTGATTTTTGGTCATCACAGAAAACAGGAAAATAGAAAGGATTTGTATATTAAAGTTTTTCAAGTTAAATTTTATTCCCTAAAAGACACCATTCAAGGTTGAAGTTTTAAATAGTAGAAATGAAGAGATTGCTTCACATATAAGTAAGAATGGAACAACAGACATATGCATTAAGGAGGCTCATGAATACAACAATGAGCAAACCAAATCACAGAACTGCATAGAAGGCTTCCCCACTTTCCTACAGTCGAACCTGCTGAAAGGCTAAGTCTCTAAAATATGTCTTCATTTGTGTACTTTCTTTGCTCTTAAAATTTACAGATATTTCTTATGGTCATCTGAATATTAAAATATATTTATTTCTCATAAAGACAACCATAAACATAGTGAGTTTGACTGTCAGTTTAGCTACATTGACACAATCTAGAATTACTTCAGAAGGAATTCTCAAGGAGGGATTGTCTAGATTAGGTCAGTCTTTAGACATACCCATGGGAGGGTTATCTTGAGTATCTTAATTGATGCAGGAAATATGCCCACTACTGATAGCACTAGTCCCTGGGTGTGGGATTCTGGACAGTAAAGTAGAATAAACAAACTGATTGCTACTGTACATGAATTAATTACTTTCTGTTCCTTAGGTGATCAGCTTCCTCCTTCTCTTGCTACTATAAATTCCCTGCTGTGATGGACTGTAACATAGAACTATGGGCAAAAGAAAATAAAACCTTTATCCTTTACATTTATTTTTGTCAATTTTATCCCAACAATAGGTAAAGAAAGGTAGTGATTATATGACCACAAGTATATTGATTTATAGGAGGAAGAAGAATTAAAATGAAGAAAATTGGAAAAAGAAGTCAAGGGCAGAGAAGTAGAACAAGAAGAGAAATTGCAGGTATTCAGCACATATTTGAGTGAACACAATAAATGATATTCAGCTAGCAAAACTTGACAGTAATAATCTGCAAAGAGATCAAGAAGAGGTTATACTAAACCATTAGTGGATTTAAGAAAGTGTTGGTTATAACATTTATGCTGTCACTCTTTGCAGAAGAGAGGGCTGACTAATTTGAAGTGAAATAGAAGAAATTAGTCATTTCTGATGACTCCAACGTTAACCTTCGATTTTAGGTAAGTAAGGTGCCAACAGCTGGTAGCCAGATAGATGACTTCAGTGAATACTTTGTCAATACAACGTGGTTTAGAGACTGTCACTTTCCATAATTTTGTAAATCTGTGCCAATGTCTAAATTTAACTAAAAACATCAATGACAAGAAAGGTTCTGCTCGGTGGCTCCATTTCTGTGACAGTAGAGCACAGGTTTGCCCACATAGACTTTTCTAACATTTAATAAGCAAAAAATTATTTTAGGTTGAAAAAATTCTGACATTTATGATCTGTATTAGTGAATTGGTATTTATTCATGCCTCCCCAGGAAAACCTACATAAGGTATAAGTAGAACCACATCCCTACAAAACACAAATATTTAAGCCCTAATTATCAAAGAGATGATAATTTGAAATAGAACCTTTAGAGCTTAACAGGGGCAGTAGATGAAGGTAGAATGCACATAATGTAATTGTTGCCCTTCTAAAAGGAGATCCCAGAACTCTTTCTTCTTCTTCTAACAAGTACCGATGAAAGATGTGTGACATCGTAGTCATCCTATAAAATTACTGATGGCAACTTACACATACAAAAGCCTATTGACTTTGAGCGGTTGTATGAATAGAAGGACCAGGTATAGAAATTCACATATTCCAGCCTTTTCATATTAATTTTGAAGGAAAGTAGAAGTTGAAAGGTAGGAATCATCTATTATTTTACCTTTAAATATTGTTTATCAAAGTATTTAACACATTGCCTTTTCCATTTGAGATAAATAAAGATAGGAAAAATTAAAGAAACTTGGAAAAACTGCTGGTGAGCAGACCTGCCAGGTACTGTCTCTGTTTACTTTCTTAAGACCTTTCTATTCTTTTATTACTCAGCTTCTCAGCTTATCCAGTGTATAGTTGTAACTCAATGAGCCATTATGCTGACTGAGTTCTCACACCCCATTCACTTTTTATCTGCTAGATATGTAATTATAACCAGAGTCAGTTAAACTAACTAACTAAATAAATAAATAAATAAATAAGGTCTGAGTTCATGCTTTTTTTTCTTTTTGTTTTTTTGTATTTTTGCTTTTTTTTTTTTTCCGAGACAGGGTTTCTCTGTGTAGCCCCTGGCTGTCCTGGAACTCACTCTGTAGACCAGGCTGGCTTCGAAATCTGGCCTGACTCAGAAATCCATGAATTCATGCGTTTGTTGAGCAGTAGTAACAGCATTCCTTCACTCAAAGATGGCTGAAGAGGAAACAGTCACTGCTGAGGTCAGGACCTCATATCCTTCTGCCTCCTCTTCTACTATTCAGCGTACTATTTCCCATAAAATAAAAGCCAAGTGATTGGAGGGACATTTAACATCTCAGGTGCTTTGACTGTAGATTCCCACTCTGTCGTGCTGTCGTGCTGTGTTACGTGGGCATTCGGTCATTCTGTAATTAGAAATGACTCTTCCTCTCCCTTGGCTCAGACCTAGCACAGACCTTAATCCAAGAGCTTTCTGCTTATTGTAAACAGGATTAGCTAAAGTCAACCATAGGTCAGGAGGTGGAGCAAGCAATCACTTGACAGGAATATAGAAGATACTATAGAGAGTAAAAAGTTAGGACAGATAGAGAGGCTCACAGGAAGTAGATAGAAGGAACATTCGGTTTGAGGGGATTTTATGATGGTGTGGAGAAGGAAAACTTCATTTTGGGAGGTCAGCTATGGAGGAAGATTAGCCGTGTGTGTTGTCTGCCCGTCTGAGCTAGCAGGCTTTCACCCCAGTATCTGGCTCCTGAGTCTTCATTGGTAAAATAGAATGATTGAGATTTTGTTAAAAAATAACAGTTGTAGTTTGAATCTTCTCACAAAAGATCATGCCAGACTTTTATCCAAATTGTGGGTTATTAAGAGAGTGGACTGGGTGGGATTTTCAAGATATAATTGGGTTGAGGGCTTTCTCATACTGATGGAGTAATTCATTCATGAACTAGTGACTTAGTGGGTTATCTCAAAATTACTGAGGGTATTATAAGTCAGTTTAATCTCCATCTCTTATAGGTGCTCCTCATACCACATAATTCCTGCGGTATCCCCAGACTCTAAGCGTGTCCCCTACCATAATGAAGGATCTGAACAACATGCAGCTGCTCCACCCCAGAGTTATAAATTGAATATATTTTCTATTTATGAATCGCCCAACCTGTAATAGTCAGCTATAGCAACAGATTATGGACTAAGCACTAGAATTTGTTTGTTTTCTCATTTTCTCATCAAAATAGCTGCAGCACCTACTCAATCTGGAGACTGTGCTTGGGGTGCAGCACAGGGACACATGGTTCCTGGCATCAAAGAATGAATGTCAAAGTTCACATCCTCCTTGACCTGGAACATTTCACATGTTTTGAAAGCAGACAATCTGTCACTAGGTTCAGAATTTTTCTGCTATGAAATGATCTCTTAAGTTCTTTAGCATCCTGCTTCGCCCTGTATTGAAGAGACTAAGCTCAAGCTAAGCTGACTCCATGACAGACTGCAACATAGTAATTCAGGAGAGTAGGTTGAAATTGCTGTTTCCCAGGAATGAGAACCCAGATCCAGGAACTTGTGGTCAGCCAACCATAGCCATGGACAATCAACCCAAGGACACCTTGTCATCTGGCCTGAAGTAAGAATAGGTAGCTAGAATGAGTAAGCAATACCTGGAAAGTCCCCAGAGCACTAACCAATTATAGAATCAGTTAGACCCGTAGAGATACTGTTAATTAATCAAGGTAAAAGGGTGCATACCCCTCTCTGCAATTCCCCTAACTGACAATAAAAGCTGGGCTTTCAAATCCATCAGGTATCTCCATTCCTGAATCAGGACTCTGCATGGAGGAAATTCTGCTGAATTTGAGTACTATTTGATTTTGGGGTATCATTTTCCAGTGATTCTCAGATCTTTAAATTGTCTATATGAATTCAATATTTAATGCTTTCTAAAACAAAGTCTATGGCTTAAATTCATTCCTCAAACATTTCAACTGCAGAAATTCTCACGAATTTATTTAAAACCTATAAGATTGAATACAACTTGAAATGATTGATTGGATGACTGATTGATTGATGTCTACCCTGCTGTATATAACATTTCCGTGTTCTCTATTATATAGTTTCAATTTTCTTGTCTTAACATCAGGGACATAGTTTGCTCTGTTTCACTTTAGTCTTTATTACTTTTAAATTATCAGCAAGTCCCTTTCCTGTCACCTAAAGGCCTCATGCACATCATCCCATTTTTATATCCAATAACTTTCTGCTCATGTTTTTTCTACTTTTGCTCATTGTTGATTTGCTTTAAAAAAAAAAAAAAAAGTCATAGACCTGGAACATCCTTCCTTCCCTAAGCACTGGTTCCAAACCCAACAATCCTCTTTAGCGTAGGAATGATAGCATCACCCTGTTTATGTTCATCCTTCCATGACACCTTTACCCATCTGTGAATTTAGTGTGAAAAGGATTGCCATTAACTAAGAGTTTACTTCTCTCACCCCACAAACCTATTCAGATTGTTGACAGTGTGCTAGGTACTATGCTAAAGTATGTTGCTTTGTGTATTAATAAATGGTCTTTAGCTCTCAGAAACTTACAGTTTAAGGAGGAAAGATTCAAACTTATTCAAAATTATTTCAAGATGTTATAACTGTGTAATTTTTTAATCATTTCAGCATTAGAGGTCGTCTGTTTCACTACAGTAGCCCAACCATGCACAAATTTACCTGTTGAGAGATAGTACTCATTAATGATAACTATATATGAAATCACAAGCAATGCTAAAGTTGTTACTATTTCAAAAGACTTAATGATATATCAGTTTTGATATAGAACAGTAGAGTGTACAGATAACCACACATTTCCTTTGACTGTCATATGGCAGTGACACAAGGCTGCCCTCTTGAGCAAACAGCTAGTTTTGATGACAGATGGACTAACAAATGCTTTATGAGTAATTTTGCAAAAATAATCCCAACTGAGATTACTATTATAGCATTAGAATTATAAAAAAGTCTTAAGCCTACTGACTAAAGTTTATGCTGTTATAGCCTTTCATTAGAATATTATTGAAAAATCAATAAATAAATTGAAATATTTTTCTGCTATATCCATAGTGGATGTAACAATGAATGTTATGTCAAGACAATAGTGGATATCAGGTTGACAACTACTCAGTACTAAGAAGAGATTCAGAATTCTTCTAGTAATTATAAGGTAAATCCTTCGCAATACCTGTTAATGAGTGAAATTCAACTGCTATTTGGCATCCTAGCTCTTAAAAACAACAAAAATATTATTGTGAAAATCAAATTGTGATGTGAAAGTGGGTTTCTCATGTTGATGCAGCTCTAAAAGTTGCTGGTACCAAACTTATTTTTAAACACCTTAAGGTTTAAAGAAATATATAGATTAGTCACTTCTCATATAGATTGGAGAATGAGAACAGTATGCTTCTAAACACAGGCTGCCTTAAATTAATTCAGCATTTACCCAATTCAAACAATGAGCACATATCCAGGCATTCAGGAAATGATCATATTACCCAGGCCCTAAGCTCAGCCACCCCAGATGGAAAAAAGGAGGTCATGAGGAGAAGGTTGAATTATCTGATGCATAGGGCCACTCTTGCCAATCCACATCTCACAAATCCCTTCTGATGGATAGAAATATGTAGGATCGTCCCACAAATCATTTCCTTATTAACAGTTATAAAAAGGAGCTTGTTTCTACCATTAGACTAGTTCTTTGAAAGTGAAACAAAGCAGTGTATCTTGATCTAAAGATTAAGTATTACTTATGACAGGGTTTTGTTTTGTTTTGTTTTGCTTTCAGGGAGATGCCTTGAATTGTAAATGATTTGTTCATAAATTACTTTTGAATTCAACCCCATTCAACTTTTCAGGACATAAACAGAGTTGATCCAGATTATTTGCCATACGAACACACAAGTGGCTCTGAGACAGACTCCTGATTGAGCTTTGATTTCTCTCTAAAATGTTGTAAGGCAGTCTCCCACTGTCTTCATTTATCTCTGCATTATTTCCTAAGTTTTCATGAAAAAGAACATGTTGAAAGCATTTTCTTTCTTTTTTTATTAGATTTTTTCTTTATTTACATTTTAAATATATCCCCTTTACCAGTTTCTCTCCCCTCCCCCTGCCCACTAACCCACCCTCTCCTGCTTCTTGGACCTGGCATTCCCCTACACTGGGGCATAGAGCCTTTACAGGACCAAGGGCCTCTCCTCCCACTGATGACCAACTAGGCCATCCTCTGCTACATATGCAGCTAGAGCCATGAGTCCCACCATGTGTATTCTTTGGTTGGTGGTTTAGTCCCTGGGAGCTCTGAAGGTACTAGTTAGTTCATATTGCTGTTCCTCCTAAGGGGCTGCAAAACCCTTCAGCTCCTTTGGTCCTTTCTCTAGCTCCTTCATTGGGGACCCTGTGTTCAGTCCAATGGATGGCTGTGAGCCTCTACTTCTGTATTAGTGGGTACTGGCAGAACCTCTCAGGAGACAACTATATCAGACTCCTGTCAGCCAGCACTTGCTGGCATCCACAATAGTATCTGGGTTTGGTGATTGAATATGGGGAGGATTCCCAGGTGGGGTAGTCTCTGGATTGTCCTTCCTTCAGTCTCTGATCCATGCTTTGTCTTTGCAACTCCTTCCATGGGTATTTTGTTACCCCTTTAAAAACATTTTCTAAACAAAATTCCCAAACTCTTCCACAACCTTCTCATAAAACAATCCCAAAGGCCCAAGAATCACATGACCAAGTTAATCACAATAATGGTACAACTTCTTGGTACCCCTTTTCTGTTGCAGTTACTTGCCTAACTGCTGTGATGAAGTACCTGACAAAATCAATGTTAGAGAAGAACAGAAACTCTTGGATGGTATAGTCTACCATGGTGACAGGAGTTTGGACAGCTAGTCACATTGCTTCCCCATTCAGGAAGCAGAAAGGTTAGTACTCATGCTCAGATCTTTTCTTTTTTCTTTTCCTTCTCTTTTTATTTTTTTCCTTTTTAAGTCAACCTAGAATCTTAATCACTCATATATAGCCAATCTGAATTAACGTAATCTAGAAAATCTCTCGGCAGTTCTTTTTACTCTGGAAAAGAGATAATTTTCTTCTCCTAAGGGAGAGTTGCACTTTGTGATATTCTAGAGCTGTTCAGCTGGTCTAAATATACTACACATTATTTTATCAGTGCTTGAATAACAAGTAGAAATGGAGATCATCAGCATCTGTGAAAAGCTGGTATTTGAAAACCACTTTTTAGATATTATTAAAAGCATGACTTAAGTATCCAAGTTTCTTAAACATATTCACTATATACCAGCCAACTGCAAGAAAGAACTAAGAAAAGAATATTCAATGTAAGTCCAGTATATGAACACACTGAGTGTTGTGCCTGCGAGCCTCGTGTGTATAAACTCCACAGCACTAGTGAAGAAATGAAAAGAACAATCATCAAGCAAGCCTAGCATGTCAAAAATCAAAGCTAACTTAGTGATGTGGGAAAAAACATCAGGTGATCTCCACACTCCAGCCATTGTAAGGAAAAAAAAGGTATTGAAAAGGGAGGCATAACAATGGAAATTGAGAAAATTCAAAAAACCATCCTACTACAAAAGCCTATACTCAACACAACTGGAAAATCTGGATGAAATGGACAATTTCCAAGACAGATACCAAGTGCCAAAGTTAAATCAGGATCAGATAAACCATCTAAACAGTCCCATAACCCCTAAAAAATAGAAGCAGTTATGAACAATCTCCCAACCAAAAAAAGGCCAGGGCCAGATGAGTTTAGTGCAGAATTCTCAGACCTTCAAAGAAGATCTAATATCAATACTCTTTAAACCATTTCATAAAATAGAAACAGAAGGAACACTAACCAATTCATTCTATGAGGCCACAATTATGCTTATACCTAAACCACACAAAGACCCAACAAATAAAGGGAACTTCAGACCAATTTCCCTTATGAATATCAATGCAAAAATTCTCAATAAAACTCTCACAAACCAAATCCAAGAGCACATCAAAACTATCATTCAACACGATGCAGGGATGGTTCAATATATGAGAATCCATCAACATATTCCACTATATAAACAAACTCAAAGAAAAAAATCACATGATAACTTCATTAGATGCTGAAAAAGCATTTGACAAAATTCAACATTCCTTCATGTTAAAAATTTTAGAAAGATCTGGAATTCAAGGCCCATAGCTAAACATTGTAAAAGCAATATACAGCAAACCAGTAGCAAACATCAAACTAAATGGAGAGACACTTGAAGCAATCCCATTAAAATCAAGGACTAAAGAAGTTTGTCCACTCTCTCCTTATCTATTCAATATAGTATTTAAAGTTCTAGTTAGAGGAATTAGACAACAAAAGGAAGTCAAAGGAATACAAATTGGAAAGGAAGAAGTCAAAATATCACTATTTGCAGATGATATGGTAGTATACTTAAGTGACCCCAAAGTTTTCACCAGAGAACTGCTACAGCTGATAAACATCTTCAGCAAAATGGCTGGATATAAAATTAACTCAAACAAATCAGTGGCCTTCCTCTACACAAAGGATAAACAGGCTGAGAAAGAAATTAGGGAAATGACACCCTTCACAATAGCTACAAATAATATTATATACCTTGGTGTGACTCTAACCAAGCAAGTGAAAGATCTGTATGACAAGAACTTTAAGTCTCTGAAGAAAGAAATTGAAGATCTCAGAAGATGGAAAGATCTTCCATGGTCATGGATTAGCAGGATTAAAATAGTACAATGGTCATCTTGCTAAAAGTAATCTACAGATTCAATGCAATTTCCATCAAAATTCCAACTCAACTGTTCATGGAGTTGGAAAGAGTAATTCTCAAATTCATTTGGAATAACAAAAACCTCAGGATAGTGAAAACTGTTCTCAACAGTAAAAGAACTTCTGGGGGGAATCGCATCTCTGACCTCAAGCTGTATTATACAGCAATAGTGATAAAAAAAAAACTGCATGGTTTGGTACAGAGACAGGCAGGTAGATCAATGGAATAGAATTAAAGACTCAGAAATGAACCCATACATCTATGATCATTTGATCTTTGACAAAGGAACTAAAACCATCCAGTGGAAAAAACACAGTATTTTCAACAAATAGTGCTGGTTCAACCCAGTCTATGTCCTTGTAAAAAGCTCAAGTTCAAGGACCTCCACATAAAACCAGATACACTGAAACTAATAGAGGAGAAAGTGGGGAAGAGCCTCAAACACAAGGGCACAGGGGAAATTTTCCTAAACAGAACACCAATGGCTTATGGTCTATGATCAAGAATTGACAAATGGGACCTCATAAAATTACAAAACTTCCGTAAGGCAAAGGACACTGTCAATAAGACAAAACCAACACATTGGGAAAAGATCTTTACCAATGCTACATCTCATAGAGGGCTAATATCCAATATATACAAAGAACTCAAGAAGTTAGACTCCAGAGAATCAAATAACCCTGTTAAAAATGGAGTACAGAGCTAAACAAAGAATTCTCAACTGAGAAATACTGAATGGCTGAGAAGCACCTAAAGATGTATTCAACATCCTTAGTCATCAGGGAAATCTCACACCAGTTAGAATAGCTAAGATCAAAACTCAGGTGACATCAGATGCTGGAGAGGATGTGGAGAAAAAGAACACTCCTCCATTGTTGGTGGGATTGCAAGCTGATACAACTACTCTGGAAATCAGTCTTGCAGTTCCTCAGAAAATTAGGTACAGTATTACCTGAGGACTCAGTTATACCACTCCTGGGCATATGCTCCAACATGTAATAAGGACACAGTCTCTACTATGTTCATAGCAGTCTTATTTATAATAGCCAGAATCTGAAAAGAAGCCAGATGTCCTTCAACAAAGGAATGGATACAGAAAATATGGTATATTTACACAATGAAGTACTACTCAGCTATTAAAAACAATGACTTCATGAAATTCTTAGGCAAATGGATAGAACTAGAAAATATCATCCTGAATGAGGTAACCCAATCACAAAAGAACACACATGGTATGCACTCACTGATAAGTGGATATTGGCCCAGAAGCTCAGAATACCGAAGACACAATTCACAAACCGCATGAACAAAATACTCCCAGAGACAAAGTGTACAGCAAAGACTGAAGGAAAGGCCATCCAAAGACTGTCCCACCTTGTGGGGCAGTGGTCTGTTCAGGCAGCCTGGGCCCAGTCGAGTATAAGTCTAGAACACTCATGACCCAGTGGGCAAAATCTCTGCCTTCAAGGGATGGAAGGAGTTCTGCCATGACTCCTGGGACCCTGGCTTATGTTTCAGTCCCAACCCCCCACAGCTGCCCCAGCAGGAGAGGTGTGTGATATTGATATTGGTCAAGCCCTCTTACATGCAAATAAAGACTCTCAGCCCAAACCGATGAGAGATAACTGCTGTGGAAATCTGAATGACCCCCAAACTGTGTGTGTGTGTGTGTGTGTGTGTGTGTGTGTGTGTGTGTAAGCATGTGAAAGATCTATTCCGTTGTCTTAGAACCTTTTGTTCTAAGAGCTGTAACACTTGGGAAGAGGTCTACTCTCCCAAAACTCGGCCTGAAGCTGTGCCGCACTCCTCACTGGCTAGTCGGCTTCTTGTCTGCCCAGCCTGACCCCACTCAGTGCAGGGCGGCACAGAGAAATGGAGTGGCCTGGAAGACACAGCAGAGTGGTCTTCCCTTTGCTAAGGCGCTTGCATCAGGTTGGGCCAGAGACCTTCGTGGAAAGCCTCCGGTACACAGGTCCATACCACCTGGGGATCCATCCCATATACAGTCACCAAACCCAGATACAAAGATTGTGGATGCTAAGAAGTGCATGCTGACAGGAGCCTGATATAGCTGTCTCCTGAGAGGCTTAGCCAGAGCCTGACAAATACAGAGGCAGAAGCTTGCAGCCAACCATTGGACTGAGCATGATGTCTCCAATGGAGTCCCCAAGGGAGGAATTAAAGGACTGAAGGAGCTGAAGGAGTTTGCAAGCCCATAGGAAGAACAATATCAACCAACCATACCCCTTAAAGCTCCCAGGGACTAAACCACCAACCAAGGAGTACACATGGAGGAACCCATAATTCCAGCTTCAAATGTAGCAGAATATGTAGCCTTGTTGGGCATCAATGGGAGGAGAGACCCTGAGTCCTGTAAATGCCCAATGCCCCAGTATAGAGGAATTCAAAGGTGAGGAGGGGCAGAGTGGGTGGGTGGGTGGATGGGTAGGGGAACACCCTCCTACAATCAGGGGGACGGGGGAAGAGATAGGGGATTTGGGGGGTGGGAATCAGGAAAGGGGATAACATCTGAAATGTAAATTAAAAAAATCCAAAAAAAAAAAAAAAAGGAAAAAAAAGAAAAAGAAAAAAGGTATATTAGTCAGGGTTCTCTGAGTATCAGAATTTATAGAATGAATTAATGAATATATGAGAGTATTATATTCTATAGAAATATATATTATATAAATATATAACAATATATTATATAAAACATGTGGAACTTATATAAAAGGGATTTCTTAGAATGACTTAGAGGTGGTGGCCCAGCTAGTCCAATAATAGCTGGCTGTGAATTGAAAGGTCAAGTACACAGTAATTGCTCAGACCAAGAGCCTGGATGACTCATCTGGTCTTCAGGCTCGTATCCTGAAGAAGTAGGGTCTAACACCAGGGAAGGAAAGGACTTACTAGCAAAACAAGAGCAGACAGGCAAAGAGCAAAAGCTTCCTTCCATGTCCTTATATAGTCTTCCAGTAGAAGGCATGACCCAGATTAGATCTGGATTAGAAATCTATATTAAAGGTGTGACTTCCTACCTTTAAAGTCTGGAATAGAAGCAAATCTTTCCACTCTGAATTAATAAGAAATCCCTCACAGGTGTGCCCTCCATTTTGAGGTTTTAGTTAATTCCAGGTGTAGTCAAGTTTACAACTAAGAATGGCCATCACAGAAGGAAAAATGAAATCGTTCTCTTTTTGTGGCTTTAATATTGATTTCTTTATATTTCTTGCAATGGTTTTGCTTTTCTTGGAGCTGGAGTCTGGAGAGTTCTAATCACACTCCTCATTTCATTATAGAACCCATCAAAATGTTCTTTCAGTCAACAACCCACCCTTTTCCCATCTACTCATATCTACCACATATTACCTGGTATTCTCCCACTGTCTACACTTGCCAATGTAAAGGTTAAACAGTTTAAGCCCCAGAGTCAAAATTCCTATCTAATAGCAAAGAAAAAGAATAAAAGAGAACAAGGAAAATTCTCACATAAAACTATGGTGACAGACCCTGGTTATGAACAGTCCATAGCACATTAAATTTTAAGGTAATAAATCAACATGAAAAAGATGTTTTGAAATCCATTTAAAATTTTTCATGGGGTATCCCATTATATACAGATGAGAAGAATCAGGTGAAATATATCTGGGTATTCTCTATAATTTTTTTTTAATGTTTGTATTTAGACTCTATCTTCATACTCATCTCCACACCAGAAGAAATCTTTCTCTTTATTCAAATTTCAGGAAGTTTACATGAGAAACAAATTAATTTAGTGAACATGAGCCTATTTCATTGATACATAAAAAAACTTCTAGTGGTTGTAAATAAAATATGAACAAATAATAATTATATAATCTAAAAAAGAAAAAACATGTTAATGTAATCAGGGTCTTCTTCTTCCCCCAAATTATCTTCTCTATGAATTCTGGTCTTGAACACTCTAAATTAGAGGAAAGTATTTTATTTTTAAAACTAAGCATGATTGGCATGAGGCTTTAATACATTAAGACTAGTAACTAAAAAAAAAAAAAAAAAAAAAAAAAATTAAAATAAAAAAAAAAAAAAAAAAAAAAAAAAAAGCTTTAGATTATAACACAGCTGCTACATGGCCAGTAATTAAGAAAAGCACTTTGCAAAATAGTTATAGATTAAAGACAATTATTCAGTAATGAATGCAAGCAACTATGTAAAATGTCTTATTTAATTGGTTTGGCATTTGAAACTAAAACTCCAAAGGAGAATTTTAAATAAGTGTCATTAAAATAGAACTTAGACTTCTGAACTAATTTAAATGAAAATTATTCAAAGTGTCTAACAGTTGCGGATCATACTGAAGTTGGGCTTTGTGTTTTTCTGAATGGAGACCAAATTAATGATGGGTTTGGTGCCCAAAAGGATTCAGTGTATAAATGTGGTCAGTAGTGTCTATATAATATAATGTGATCTCAGTATCTGAGGGTCAATATTCATAATCTCAGTATATTACTTGGCTTACGATGTTATGTAACACATTTTATGTCATAAAGCATAGGGAAGCCGGACAGTGGTGGCACACGCCTTTAATCCCAGCACTTGCGAGGCAGAGGCAGGTGGATTTCTGAGTTCGAGGCCAGCCTGGTCTACAGAGTGAGTTCCAGGACAGCCAGGGGTACACAAAGAAACCCTGTCTCAAAAAACAAAAACAAAAAAACAAACAAACAAACAAAAAGCATAGGGGAGACCTCAAGCTTCTTTTTCCATATTCTCATAGATGGATGTAGATGGATGGTAATCTTCTGCATATAGCCAGTGGATAAAGTGGTGTTTCCTGAATGCTGCAGACATAGTGAGGGAGGTGTTAGAGGAAGACTGGGGAATAGGATGGCATTGATTCTGCCCGATGCAGAAGAAGCCAAACTCAGTTTAAAGTCAAACTAACATGCTAGATGTCCATGGAGGGATATGGACACCTCTACTAGCTAGGGAAGAATAATTACTTTCTACTCTTTTCCATAAAATCCATACTGGTGGCCTGAGAGCTGCCCCAACTCAACACCCATTCTCAAATACCTCAAAGGAGACTGCTCAGGAGATGCCAGTCTTTTTCTTTGCTGTTATTACCTCAGGCCCTTTCTTCTTCTTCTGTGACCTCAGACAGCAAAGGAGAAGCTTGCCTGCCATCAAACTAATCCCTTTTCCTCTTCCTATACTGCCTATAAAGCTACAGAGAATGGCTGATTGATCAAACATAGCAATTTGGGAGTTAGCTTAAATCTAGGACAAAAACAGAAGCCAAGCCCGTTTAATACCTTTTATAAGAGGGTCACATGGACTTGAGAAAGAAAGAAGTGTGAGTAAGAAAAAGCAATCGATGATGCCAAGAATCAATATTTGCATGGTTTATAACAGAGGTGGAAGAAAGTAAAAAGTCGGTGAGAGATCCATTAGTATTCTAAGCTTTCATCGCGCTAAAGGAAAAATGGGACATATTGAACTTGTACCTTTCCTAGCAGGAATACAGGTTAAATTCAGAATAATTTATATGCTAATAAGGATTGTTTTATAGTATGAAATGGCTCGTATAGAAGAGAGCATTCAGGGGTAAGGTTACCCAGAGAAAGAAGGAGCTCATGCAGTGCATCTTAAATCTAAGGCATTCACAGAGGAAACCTGAAATGCTCCAGTAAAAAGCTACAAAGAAGCCCAGTGCAAACTCTTTGGGACAGCAGAGCCTTACTGCATCCTTGCAAGAGCGTGAATCAATAAGAGATGCGTTAAGCTAACCACATCCAACTACTGTACCACCAAGGAGCTGCTGAAGCATGGAGTTTAGTAAGGCTACACTGTCCCCAAGATTGTTCCAGCCAATGACTGAGTATGACAGCCATATTCCACCCAGTGCATTTCCTTTCATAGTTCTAGGGAACTCCTTGGAACTAGGAGAGATGTTCTAGGAGTGATAAAACAGTTGGAACATCTTACCAAACCTCTCTTCCTTTTTTCTTTTCTTCCTCATACATCACTACACATTGTCGGAATGCCCCCTCTCTGCACCTGCTTTTTCTCTGGACGTTTTCCCCCAACCAATCATTACTACTTCATTTTTGGTGACTTTTTTATTTCTCTTATTTCTCTTGTCTTTTTTCAGTTTCTGTGTGCATGTATGCATGCTTGTGATATAGCGTGTGTGTGTATGTGTGTGTGTGTGTGTGTGTGTGTGTGTGTGTGCGCGCGTGTGCGCGTGCGCACATTTGCATGTGTTGGGCACATGCATATGTCAATTGATGTGTATGGCAGTATGTGAGATTGATGCTGGGATTCATCCTTCCATACTACATCTTACTTAATGAGGCACTGACTCTTGCAGTCAAACACACTACCATGTGTGAGGCCACATGGCCGGGTTCCCTAATCAAACCCAGAACTCACAGATATTCAGATATGGCTAGTACAGCTAACCAGGCTAGCTTTCTCTGGAGATCTACCTTACTAGGAAGCTAGAGCTAAAGAGGTAACTACTTCCATCCAGCATTTACATGGGTTCTAGGGATCCAAACTCCAAGGTCCTCATGCTTCTGTAGCAAGTCCTAATCACTGAGATATCTCCTCATTCCCCAACTTCATCATTGTTATTGGTATTGTTATTATTTAAATATTATTTATTGTACAATTTTATTGTATATATTCATTGTACACAGTACTCTGTTACATAAGGACACTGTTGTACCTCATTTCAATACTTCATATTGAAATGTTTGATACTAATTCTATCCTGATGTCACCTTCTGAAGGACTTTTTATGTTTCGTTTTGTTTTGGGTTTTTTTTGTTTGTTTGTTTTTTGTTTTTTGTTTTTTGAGACACTGTTTCTCTGTATAGCCTGGCTGTCCTGGAACTCACTCTGTAGACCAAGCTGACCTCGAACTCAGAAATCTGTCTCCTACTGACACCCAAGTGCTGGGAGTAAAGGCGTGCACCACCACTGCCCAGCTTTCTGAAGGACTTTTAACATGTACATAGGATGATCTGACAGAGCCTATTTTGTCAAAGGCAAAGAGCTGCAAGGTATCTCCATGACAATGTTAAAGATTATGTGATTTCAATACCACTCTTCAGTCTTAAATCCAATTCCTGTCTTGCTCTATACATGACTTGGTATATTAGATACCTTTTTATCTGAAAGTCAAAAATGCTAGATAATATATTTTAAAATATGTTCTTTGTTCCACCAATGATCTGAACTTGGAAGGAAAAGTCTCTCTTGAGTCCTTAGCTTAAAATAAAATTTAAGCCCAAATAATTACCAGAGAATCCAAACTAGCTTTGGCCATGTAGATATTACTAGGCTTTGTGAATCTGAACCTTGGTTTTTATAACCATTTGAGGTATAGAGCTGCCAAAACCCAAGACAGCTTTTCTATATCATGCTGCCACAGCCAAAGAGAAAAAAAGAAGGAAATGTGTCACAACATCCTGTCAAGACCCTAAGAAATATCAGAGCTGTAACCCACTAAAGCTGCCTCTTTTAAACAGTTGATAATCTGGGTCGCAGCATAGATGTATAGCCAAACCATTCAGGAGGCTGGGACAAAAGAATCAAGTTTGGGACCAGCCTGGGCTGTTTTTGGTTCATAAACCACTCTAGATCAAGGGTGACTCTCAGAGATTCAGGCTTAACACTGCACTATAACTACCATCCTTAAAATTGTGGAGCAGAGATATAAGGAAAGGCCATCCGGAGAATGCCTCACCTGGGGATCCATCACTAAACCCAGACACTGTTGCTGATGTCAAGAAGGACTTACTGACAGGAGCCTGATATAGCTGTCTCCTGAAAGGCTCTTCCAGAGCCTGAAAAACAGAGCCAGATGCTCACAGCTAACCATTGGACTTAGCACAGGGTCCCCAATGGAGGAGTTAAAGGACTGAAGGAGCTAACAGGGTTTGCAACCCCACCTGAAGAACAACAATATCAACCAACCAGACCCTGCCAGAGCTTCTAGGGACTAAACCACCAACCAAGGAGTACACATGGAGGGACCCATGGCTCCAGCCACATATGTAGCATAGGATGGCTTTGTTGGATTTCATTGGGAGTAGAGGCCCTTGGTCCTGAGAAGGTGCAATGCCCTAGTGTAGGGGAATGCCAGGATGGGGAGGTGGGAGTGGGTGGGTGGGTGACAGAGCACCCTCATAGAGGCAGGGGAGGGGGTATGGGATAGGGGGTTGTGGGGGGGGCAGGAAAGTAGATAACATTTGAAATGTAAATATATAAAATATCCAATAAAAAAAAAGTCCAGGTGAACATGTGCATTACTCAAGATGGTGGCTGACTACTATGGTTCTAAGGAATAGAGAGGCAGAGTCTCCAAGATGATGTGAGACACAGGCCCATCTTTGTTTGTCTTTATTTTGTTTATCAACACAGAACAACTAAAGAAAAACTTCCCTAGGGATAAACTAAATATGTTGCCTGTGCAAGATAGAGTGATGGTTCAATTTTGTCATAGGACAAATGAAAACAACCCAATTTTATGGCACATTTGGCTTGAATTCTCATGAGTATCTATCAGCTAGAATTTTATTTGATATGGTTATAAGGTGATGCTTCTAAGTATTTGGAGAAAACAAAACAAAAAGAAAACAAACAAAATAACAAACACAAAACCCAAGTCTCCAAGAAGAAATGGGTCAAGCCTTTAAAGCTCTCACAAATAAAGTGTTAACAGACAGGAACATCACAGTCAACATGTACTGTCAAGAAGAGGCATACCTGAGAACCAGGGCAACAGTGGACACAGAATGAGACTGGCAGAGACTAAAGACATGGCTATCAAACAGAGGCTATAAAATGCAGCTTTCCCCAAAGTTTTCAAAAATAGAGCTATACAGAAGGCTAGGTAGAAACAAGGCTTGAGCTTTGAAGTATGAGATTGGATATGCAGAAATGAGAGGCTTGTGAACTGAAGAGGATACATACGTTGAGAAGTCATCCTTGAGGGAACGAACAAAAGAAGAGAAAAGAGAAAGGGATGGGTATAGAAGATATTCAAGCAGAGAACTGAAAAGCCGGGACAAAAGTAAGACTTGAAACAGTAATGGCAATGCATCCTCTGGGCCTGAGTGGCCTAAGATACGAGAAGGACCACAAACACAAACTTATGTTTTATTCAGCTCACACAACCTTTGAAAGAACACACAACGCCACCCAGAAAGGAAACTTATACAAAGAAAGGACAATCAGAAGTACTGGTGACTTCTTTTACATTTACTGACTCGTGTCTTTCCAGGGCCCATCATCTTGGAGGCTGTGTCTCCCTATTCCTTAGAACCACGGTATTCAGCCACTAGCTTGAGTAATGCACATGTTCATTGAACTTCTAAGGATGCTGGTGAGTGCAGTGTTAAGGCTGGCTCTCTGAGACTCACCCTTGAGCCAGAGTGGTTTATGATCCAATCAGGTGGCAGGTTTATTCATTTTGAGATTTGTGTTTTAGACTGTATTTAAGTCATTTTCCCCCCACTTGAGGCTTCTACTCTGGGCTGATGAATGAAAGCTATAGAACTAAAATGACTTTCAGAGCTATGATCCATTAACACAGGAGTGCCACACCTGTGCCACATAAATCAGTCTCATGCACTGTTCCCAGGGCAGTAGTGGTGACTTGCAATATTTGGCTGGTGGCATGCAAGGCTTATTGCCATACCTTTCTTTGTCCTTTGGTCAAACTTGATGTTCTGTTTTTATCTTATAATGAATTGCTGTTCGGACCATCTTTTATCATATTTCATCTCAACCAGTGAATAAATTCAGGGCTTTGTTCACAGCATAATATGAATGGACTTGAGGTTTGAGAATGGACTTCGGCCCAGGGAAAGCACCTTCAGGCCCTACTACTAGACAAGAAGCTGTGAAAATTCAGTATATGCTTTTCAGAATAATATTTCCTCTGATGCAAATGATTTTAAATCTTAAGAAATATGCTTTCAACAAGGCATTGGAGCAAATACCTATAATCCCAACTTGAGAGGCAGAGGCAGGCAGCTCTTTGTGAATCTGAGGTCATCCTGGTCTACATATAGAGTTCCAGACCAGTCAGGGCTATATAGAATGTATCTCAGAACAAGAGAGAGAGAGAGAGAGAGAGAGAGAGAGAGAGAGAGAGAGAGAGAGAGAGAGCGAGAGGGAGAGGGAGAGAGAGAGAGGAACAAAAGTAGAAAGGGAGAGATAGGGTAGGGTTTTTTTTTTTTTTTTAATCATTTAAGAGGAATAGCTGTATGGTACTCCTTGCATGTGTTAATTCATATAATTTGATTTTTAAAACTGTGCTTGGTAAATAAGCCCTTGGTCATCTTTTCATATTTCCTAAAGCCTTGATTTAATTAATGTAAAATCCTCTTTAGCTAGAATGGGTTTTGTGTGGGGCATTATCTTCTAGAAGTTAAAGCATGATATCACAAGGAAAACAAATTGCCATGCATACAAGCCGGAAATTAACCAGCAGAAGGAGCAGCCAGTGCTGACATATTCATGTGCTCAGAAACATAAGTATTTGACTCTGGGTTTGCTTTTCACTTTCCCACATGTGTGCAGTTCAGATTAGGCACTCTTCCAGAAGGAGCATGTCAAACTTTCTCTGCTTGATGCATAAAAATATCTGGTTGTTTCTTTGAACGTGGAAATTACATTTTCTTAACAAATGCAACAAAACCAATCACTCTAATAGTCATGGTTTATAAAGCCAAATGAATTATTTAACATAGTTTGGGTTTTTTTTTTTTTAAGTTTCAAATAAAGCACCCAGGACCTTAGGATGAGGGGTGAGTAGAAGACATCTGTTCTAACACCACCAGGAGTGACTGGGACCAGCAGGATCCAGGGACATAGGAACCCCCTCCCAACCAGTGACATGGGCTCCTTCTGGCCTGGGCTGGTCTACCTTGGGTGCGAACTAGGCAGCCAGTCCCACAGACCCCAGAAGAGGCTCCACTCCCAGGCACTCTAGCACACACACACACACACACACACACACACACACACACACACACGATACAAATAAGGTAAAATGTTCTAGTACTCCTAATAAAAGGTCTCTGTTCAGTATATAGGAACATAATAAATATTATAAAAGTAAACAAGTCATTGTTAAATCCCCATGTTGAGAGTTTAAATGGAAGTTAAGCATGTACTAATTAATTGAAAGGCTGGGTAAATGGCTTAGCAGGTAAGAATGCTTGATACAAAGCATGAGAACTGAGTTCAAAGTCCCAGAAACAAGATTAAAGAGTCAGGCATGTCCACATGTATACCTCTACCCCAATGCTCCAGGAATAAAAACAAGAAGATTTGGGGGACCTCCTGAGCCAGTCCAGCTTCAAGTTCAGTGAGAAATTCTGATGCTAGGGAATAAGCTGAGGAGTAATAGAAAAAGACACATAAAATCCATCTCTGGCTTCTAAATAAATAGAAATAAGAGCACACACACATACATACACATACAGAGGTGGGGGGAGAGGGAGAGAGAGAAACTCGAAGTGTTTTCTTTAGAAAAAAACAAACTACCAGTTGGATCAGTGATCAGGACTGTAATTTTCTTTTGTTCTTATTTGAAATACGAATAAACAAATATATTAAAATAAGCATACTAAATGCACTATATGTACATTTACTACATTACATGTGTATATTTTATATAGAGAGCATGTGTGAATACATATGCATATGCACACACATATGTATATACTAGACATATGTAGCATACATACAGAGTATGTATACATATGTATTTTATAGTCTATACAGTATAAATACACATACAAATGTATATATAGTGATACTATATATAGTATACTATATACAAAATCTTGTATTACTACATACTGCATAAGATTTTGAAGAACTGCAAAGACTGGTACTATAGCTCAAATATCTACTTTACCTAATGCTTGAACGCCACTCATATTTTTTTGCATAAGCATACACAGCATTATACACTGTATAATGACACTGATGTTTCTTCTCAAACAAGGCAACTGGATCAAGCCTAAAATTAGTGGAGCCATTTCACATCTCTTTCTAGAGACATACATTTCTAGCCTCTACTAAGTTCTGAGAAGTCAGGGGAAGAGGGAGGGTTGCTGTTCTAACCTCTGTTGACCCCTTCTAAGAACCTAGTGGCATGGATACTCTCAGAGCTGCAACAGTGACATGCTAACAAGAGTGTCTGCGTTGTGTGCCACTATAGAAATCTAGGTTATTGGCCCCATCATTACCATCTCTCCAGTTTTTTGATGTAAGGACTTATAAGAAATGAAATGTTCCAGGAGGATAAGAATTGTGATTAATGCAAGATAGAGCTCTGTCTTCTGTAAGGCTTAAATAAGGTTTACAGGGATTAGAGATATTTCTTTTCATGAGTTTAACTTTCAAAGGTTATAGATATTTTTGGAAATTTTTCATATCCTTTTAATTATCATATATATTATCTTATCTATAAATAAAGGTTCTTGAGGTTTTTTTAAACAGACTTAATTTACTTTAGTTTTTTTTTTTTTTAATATAAAATTCTTCTGTGGTAGCCACTGCTGGAGCCTGGGTCCTGTGAACAAAGACTCTGGTGTGGGTTTTCACAAGATGATCAGTGAATTTCTGATGAGACTTGGTGAATACAGTCAGATAGCTCTAGGTCTTGGAGATGACATCAAAGGTGGCCTAGGCAAAGCTGCCCAAGGTGGTCATGCAGCCTTTGGCTGATGTGTATCCATCAATACTGGTCATCATGAGTAGCATCTTGGTCACAGGGCAGAGACAATGCCTGTGCCTCCGGGTGCAAGGATGAGATGCACCAATACAGAGCCATAGCAGCCTGTCACCTTGCATGAAACAGTGTGAGGCTAGCCAGTTTTGTTCTCTAGTAGACACTCCACACAGGATGATGGAAAGCTTGGCCAAGGTGATGACTCCTAGACAGCAGTTCTTACCTCCTTGGAGCATTTAGTACCAAGACCAACATGACTCCAATAGTGGCAAAAGCCTTGAATGTGGTCCACTAGCCAGCCAGAGTCTGCTTCTGCACTGGCATGAGCTTTAGGAATCCACCCTGGAGAAAGTCAATATTCTAGGATACTTCAGTAGGAAGAAAAAACAGGTAGATCTCGTTCAGGGACAAGATCTTCATGTCCTGACCAAGCTGCCCAGCTTGATGATAGCCATCCTTGTCTTCAGTTTTATCTTCAAGAACCCTGTGACCCCAACCCGGATCTTGGCCCCTAAGACCACTGTAGTCTCCTAATCCTGAGCCCCCAGGTCCTCCAGGCCCTCCAACTGCACCAGTACTATTTCTTTTTACAAAGAAGTGATTCTTGTTGAATGTACTCATAAATGTAACGTTCCTTTTAAATGGATGGTTATGTACCAGGTATTTGATTTTGTTTATTTATAATGAACTGTCTCAGAGCTGCCAGCTGCCCTGGTAATGACACAAAGATGTTTTATTAATTAGTTAGTCCTTGGTTTTTCCTCCTAGACCCATATATAAGCTCCAGATATACACCCCACATAAAAGACTCAGACTCAAAATATATCTACAAAAATCTTGCCCATATAGGTAGGCTCTTCTCTGACTATACCATTTATTTTAACCTATATTTTGCCCCATGGCTGGTTACCTGTGCTCAGGTACCATGTGTCCCTCTTGTTACATCTTTCTGGCAAATCTCCCTTTTAGGCTCTCTCCTTTGTCTCTCCTGGATATCTCACCTCTATTTTCTGCATAAGCCATAGGCCATGGGCTTTTTAATTGACAGGTGATGTATCCATACAATGCACAGCATATTATCTCTACAATTAATCATGAAAGCTTGGCCTTAGCTTAGGCTTATTCCCAACTAGCTTTATAGTTACATTAACCCATTTATACTAATCTATGTCCTTCCATGTGGACATAGTTACCTCCTCATAAATCTACCTCAGGATCTGACTGTTGAATCTCTCCTCTGAGACTTTTTCCCTAAGTTCCCAACTCTGTCTGAGAATCCCACATGTCCTCTTCTGCTTTACTATAGGCTGTTTAGCTCTTTATTAAATCAATCAGAAGGTTATAGAGAAGGTGTTTACAAAACACCAAGACAGATAATACTTCATACATAATGCACAAGAGATTATGCCAGCATTTATTAGAGTCTCATTTTACTGATCAACTCATTGTTAAGTTAGTTGTCTTATCTTCTAGACTTCAAGAATGTCTATGTTATGGGTTATACTACACAAGTAAATATATAATTTATTGGTTTATGTTTATCATTGAAATACACTTGTGTTTATAAATGTGTACTTGTATCTGGAATGAACCACCTGGGGACTAGTAAGCATCCAGGTGCACATTTGGGAGGATATCAAATGAAAGTGGTATATAAAAATATAACTTTTATTCACTAGATATAATTGTCATCTCAAAGATTTACTGCTGAATAAACTCACTCTTTCTAGCTCTTTCTGAATTCTGGCTGTCTAGTTCAACTCAGCTGTTCAGGCTTAAACTCCTCTCCAAGCTGACTGGTTCAAATTGGCTTCTTTTAGCTTCTGACTGAATTGCTCTGCTTGGAAAAACTGCCTCTGAACTCAAAAAAAAAAAAAAAAAAAAAAAACAAAAAACAAAAAACAAAAAACAAAAACTGAACTGCAGTGACTGCATGAACAGAACTAAACTATAGTGCACAAACCTAATGAACTCAACTGCACTAAATTGAACCACACTCACTAAATAAACAGCTCCTCAATTAGATGGCACTTTCAAACATGGCTGCTTCCTTCTACAAACTAACCTTTAGGGATTAAAGATATGTACTCAGGGTATGTCTGTATTCCAGCCAGATATACTATAATCCAGAACATGTCTTCATTCTAACCAGATCATATAGACCTAAAAGGTCTTTGGGTGTAATCTCTTGCCAGAGCAGCCCTGTTGCTGAATTTCCTCTACAGAGGTATGCAGTGTGACCACAAGCTGCTTGGGTTAGGAGGCTCACTAAAGTCTAGGTAGCATGGGACATAATGTGAAATGGGGAAGGGTATGTTGTGCCCGTTTTGTGACCCCAAAAGACCACCAAGGAGCTGATTCCAATGCAATTGCACATGCGTCTTTATTCAAGCTCAGGCTGGGGCCACACGGTCACCACTCATGCAGCAGGACAGGAGAGTGAAGCCAAGAGCCCAGTTTCAAGCAAGCATTTGTAGAGGCAAGCAAACAAGCAAGGGTTTCCAGCTTGGTACACATCTGACTGGGGAGCTATTATGGAATTTGTTAGCCTTTAAAATGATTGGCTGGTGCTGGGAGCCAAACCATGAACTTTCATAAGTAAATATCTGTAGGTACAACTGTAATTTCTGCTTTTGTCATGATTGGAGGTTGTTAGGGAGTGACCTGGAGACTAGGTGTAGGCTGGGTGGTTAACCTCAAGTCAGGTTCTCTATGATGGAGTCTGAACCCAAGATGGAGTTGTGGTCTCTCAGGTACAGTCATCGGGATCTAAAACTCACCAGAGAGTGATAAGCTTTCTGTATAAGAAGCAGCAGCCATGGTGTACCAAGGAGAGAAGGCACATGGCACAGACAGGCAGGAGGTGGAGCATGGGAAATACTGTTGCATGGCTCACTTTCTTCTCTGTATTCAGTGACTATAGCCTATGGCCACCCATATTCTGTCCATATTCAGATTGAGATTTCCATCTTCATTTAACTTTTCTAAGAATACCTTCACAGACACAGAGGTATACTCAGAAGTGATTCTAAACCCCTAGAAACTGACAACCATTATCAACTATCACAGATAGTATGTAAAAACAAACAAAAAAACCACAAATAAATTAGGTAAGCAGAGAAGAGAAATTCAAAGGAAGAATTTTTCTTAATGCTACAAACAAAAACACTGTAACAGAAAGGAAGAATGTGCATGATGGGATAGTTCAGACTGAATGTACTTGAAGAAATGAGTTCTGTTTAACAGTGGCTCAAGAGATACTTCCCAAACTAAAAAGCAATGAGATGGGCTGGTGCGATGGCTCGATGGGTAAACATGCAAAACCCAAGTTGGATCACCAGGGCCCTTGTCATGGAAAGAGAGAATCAAAGTTTTTCTGTGACCTCCATACATGGACCTTGGCATGCATGCTCCCACCACCACTAAATAAATGAAAATTTAATTTAAAACTTTTAAAAGCAAGACTAAAAAGCAAAGAGGGAAAAAAGAACAGAATATTAAAAATCTAGGGGTAAGAAAAAAAGATGTAAAATATTCATAATGGAAATTGAATCCCAAAAGGAGATTGTTGGAAGAAATGACTGAGAGCTTTCCTAACTTAGTATTGGTACCAACATACAGCAGGGGAGGGGGAGTCAGAGAATACCAAATCTAGGCAGTGTCCACAAATGTTGCACAGAAACTAGTGAGAGCAGTACCTATGTACATCATTCAAACTACAGACAATTAGGCAGAAAAACTCCTGAAAGAAGAAAGAGTTTACTTCCCTTGTGATATATCACTGGTGAGAATTGCATCTAGCTTCTCAGAAACCTTGTAGTCATAATAAAAGTTAAAACAGGGTAAATTTTTTAAACAATATTGTAGGAGGAACCAAATCACTCTTCAGAAGAGAAGGGAACCATACCTAATGCAGCAGAGAACAGGAATAATTAAAGGGATCTTGTTATAGAAGAAAGAAATTCAATTTTGTTCATAGATAATATGATTACCTATGTAGAAAATTCAAACTAATCATCCAAACCAGTTCCTGAGTTAATAAGCAGTTAGGACATAATTACAGAAGAAAGTTAATACCAAGAACTCAATTACTTTTCAATGTTCCAACAGTGAAAAACTAACAGCAAAGATATTTGAAATTATAAGTTTCTTTCTTAAAAAAGGCAATGGCATGAGAATAAAAAGAAAAGCTACACATTGAGAGAAGATACTTGCAAAGGTGATTCTAATGAAGGACTGTTATTTAAATATATAAGGAACTTTAAAAACCAAATAATTAAAACTAAACAACCCAATTAAAAACTGGGAAACAGCTATATGTCCTAGCAATATGGCTACCAAAATAAGACATAAACAAGAATGATAGCAATAGACATGCTAACTTAGAAGAAGGAAATTTCATAGGTCCCCAATTCTAGAGAATGAATTACAAGCAACAGAGGAATGTTGAGAGTGGGAGAAATAATCTATAAGGAAGACTAATATCCCTAACAGCAAAGCCACACAATGATAACAGTGGCATAGACCACATCAATGCTCATTCAATATTGATGCAAAGTAAAATGTAACAATAATTTTACAAAAGCCAGGTATAGACTTATAAACTAAACATTCTCTAAGTCCTACAGGCCAACATAGAGCATCCACTAGTATCTACCTCAAAACAAATGAAAATTTAGGGATACATAAAATCTTCATGCAGAGATTTACTTGGAGTTCCTAAATCTTGGAAGAAATCAAAATATCCTCCGATAAATAACTGGCTATTATTCAGTAAGAAAATAATGTGTTGTCAAACCATAAAAGTATTGAGGCAACTGCACTTAAGTCCCTGTTAATAAGTGTGAAAAAGTAACTTTGAAGCTAGTGGATACTCTAGGATTCCAACAAAATGATAGTCTAGAAAAGTCAAAGCTACTTAGATAAGAAGATCTGTGGTTACCAGCGTCTAATGGTGAAAGCAGCAAAGAAGTATTACACAGAAGATTTTACAAAGGGGAAAAAAAGAGATCTACAGTACTAAAGAGTAGAATTGTGTTATTATAAATTTGTCAAAACCCTAGATTCAACACTAAGAAGAAACGCTGGGCTGAAATCTGGTTTTTGAGTGATAACAATATGTATAGAAGTTTCATTATTTGTAACAAATGTACCATTTTCCCTGGGAAATGTTGGCAAATGGGGTTGTTTGTTCATCTACATGAGGAAGAGATATTTGTATATTTTCTTCTCAATTTTGCTATAAACAAAACCCTCTCTAAATTATGAATTCTATTGAATAATACTAGTAGCAGGAGTAAATAACAGAACAGAGATATCTTCAGTAGAAGTTAGTGAAAACAATTTTTAAGTATTTCTTTGATATTCAATTTGCCTCAAGTAATACCACAGCTATTGCCCCTCCTGTTCCATTATTCTTCTTCAGTTAAAGAGGCCCCTGGTGACCTGCAGGGGAATGACATCCTCACTAGTGACCCTCCTGGCCTGTATATCTACTACCAAGAGACTTTGACACATGTTTCCAGATTTCTCCCACCTTCTATCTGTATCTCTGCCTGGAGTTTTTATTTGTTGTTGACCCATATTTGTATAACATAAGTAGGAAGTCTGGGTTATGACTAATATTTCTCTCATCTTTGTATTTTATACATTATATTCTAGATATGGCCTATATGCTTCTAGAATTAGCCTAATCCTTCCCACATTTGACCGAAATATTTAAGCTTGGCTCATGTACTCACATTCCTGAACTGGGTCCCCATCATACACCCTTGATTCTCAATTAGAAATGCTACTTTCATTCTGTTGGCCAGAATTCTGTGTGACTTAATTGTTCTGTCATTGATATAGGACCTCATTTCTATATCTGATTGAGTTTCCATAAGAAAGTATTGTTAAATTTATCATTATCAGAAAAGAATAAGGTGTTCTGTTATTTGTGGCACTGTTGGATGTTTTGGAAAAATAGATTTGACAGTATTGGTTTCTATCCTTCAGACATTTATTTTATAATACAAAAAGTAGGTAGAGGAACACAATTCAAAATAAGAGTCTACATTAATGGAGAGGCATGTAATTTGTTATAGTTATGGTTCAAGGACTTCTGCAAAGGTCCACCAGAAATGATGGATCATAATGCAATATCCTTCCATTTTAAAGAACTTGTTCAATGTCTCCATCAGTGTTTTTATGAGACCAGTGGCTCATGACAGAGCAGTGTAACCAGGTTTTGCTCCTAACTACACTCCTTTTTCTGTCCTTACCCCCTCCGCTCCCTACCTCATCCTTCTTGTACTTCCAGAATTTATCTCTCTTTGTGCTTCTCAGATTCAAACTATGTGACAAATGCTATATCTTGTATATAATTCTTGAAAGCAAGTGACAAATTTAATTAAACATCATGGAAAGTAGAAGGAAATGAGTGCACTTAGCACACGAGCACTATTTCGGAAATTATTCAATCTTTTGTTTATCAGTGCATATGTGCATATCATTTTCAGTCATGTGTTACATGGTACTGATTAATATTGACAGTACTGCTGTAACAAAGATGGGTAGATAATTTTATTGCCTTTATTTTAAAAGTATGGTCCTTAGGTGTGAGGGGAAAGAGCAACTGTCAAGAAGTGTGAGGGAGGTAGGTAATTTTGTTATTTCTTAGTCAGTTCTAGTAAGTGGAAGGCAAGACTGCATGGAAGGATACATTGTGATTTTTTTCACTTTTTGTTTGCTTGCTTTTATTATTTAGGGATATAAGAGAGGGTAAAGTACCATGTTGGACGAGATAAGAGTCAGATTGGGCTACAGAGTAGGTAAGCTGGAATTACAGTAGCCAAGAAGAAATGTATGAGAATATCTGAGGTTCTGGCATGGAGAAGTCAGCAAATGCAAAAAGTAAACATTTTAAAAACTGGAAAATATAACAAATAACAAATAGTCGTGTAATGAAGACAATAAACTGGAAATCCTTTATTCTTACAGAATAGAATATTTCAAGTAAGGAAGACAAACTAAGTCATAAAAGAAAGACTCAAGGCAGCTATAACAGACAAAGAGTTAAAAGAAAACAGTGTTTAAAGAGTGATGGGCTAATGCAGCATCATGACTCCATTCTTAGGAAGTACAAGGAGAGAAAAACACACAAGAGAAGAACTGCAAAAAACATTAAAATATAATGGCAGAATTGGTAGATGCACAGAGATTCCAATAGGAGATAAGATATTTAATAATCTTCTTGAAATAGATTTTTTTAAAGATGATCAATAGAAATGATCTAATATTTTAAAAGAATGAAACAAAACATGATGAAAAATTAACTGTATCAAGGATGCTTGTTGTCCAACAGACATTAAAATATTGGAAAATTGGGTTGTATCATAAGAAACTACTAAAAACTAAACTCAAAATAGAAGTAATTATATTTAGAAGTTCATAATAGAAATGTAAAGAAAGGAGAGCATGATAGAAAAGGACTGTGCAACCAAACATTATTTGAAAACCAGTTGAAATGATAAAGGAAAATGAAAATACAGATTATCAAAATGAGGAATAAGAGTATGCTGCCAATATAGGACTTAAGGATAGCAAGAGGGACAAGAGCCTATTAAGAGATTATAACCAACAATTATATAGCCACAGCTAAGAAAAATAGATTAAATAGACAAATTTTTAAAAGGTAAAACTTTCAAAACTTTCTCAAAAGTAAATAGAATAAAAACTGATGTTTGTGAAGTAAAAACCCACAACTACAATTGTTCAGCACAAAATAAATGACAGGTTCTGAAGCATTCATTGTGGAGGAAGATTCAGTATTTACAAAACAGGACTTTTCAGGAAAATAGCTTAAGTGAATAGATTCTACTTCCTCCTATGAAGCAACTATTATTCCAGTAATATTTGAATAATGATATTGAAGAAAGTCTAAAGTCACTAGTGGAAATAATTGTTAAAAATCTTTTTTAGAATATTAGCAAATAGAATCCAAAAACATGTAAGAAGTGTTGTATACCATGAACAAGTAAAACTTATCTCAGACATTCACAGTTTCTATAACACTAAAAAGATATATTTGTTTTGATGAGGGTTTGTTTGCTTATTCTAATTTTTTGTGTTTGAGTTTTTGAGAGAGAGAACACAAGATTGGGTGGATAAGGAGTTGGGAAGGATCTGAGAGGAGTTGGAGGAGGGGAAAGAATATGATCAAACTATATTATATAAAACATGTTTAATAAAAAAATAAATTTAACTGGGCATGGTAGTGTACACCTTTAATCCCAGACCCTGGAAAGCAGAGACAGGTAATTCTCTCTGAGTCTGAGGCCAGCCTGATCTACATAATGAGTTCCAGTACAACGAGAGCTAAGCAATGAAATCCTGTCTTAAGAAACAAAACAAAAAATTAAATAAATTAATGTACAGTATTAATAAAGGGTAGTACATTATTAATAAAGGGTAGATTTGACCTTTACAATGAGTTTTAAAGTATTTGGCAGGGCACAAGAGTTATTAAACATTATAAATATCCTCAGCTAGTTAAGATGATTAAAATATGTCCTTAATTTGCCCCCTTGGGAAATCTGTAGGTAGCTCTAAGGCCATCATTATCCCTGATGATGAAAGACTTAATATTTTTCTGTAAGACTGAAAACAAAACAAGATTATCTACTCTTAATGTTTTTACTCAACCTGAACATAGAATTCTAGTCAGTGAAATAACAGAAGAAAAACAAATTATCTTAATGCTCAGATGACGTTTTCTTTGTAAACATGAAATTTCTCAAGAATATATATACAAAAACTAGAATCAGTAAGTGTGCACAGCAAGGTCACAGAAGACAAGATTAATACATACAAATAATTATACACATATATTAATTAAAAAATAACCAACAGTCTTCATAAGAAAGCAATTCCATTCACAATAGCACCAAAAACCTAAACTAATAAGAAAAAATTAATAAAATTTTGTTTACTCTTTCAAAATTTCATACCTATATACACTGTACTTTGATTTTACCTACTCCTATTACCTCCCTCAAACTTCCATTGAGAATCATCAACTCATCTTCCTCCCAACTTAATGTCCTTTAGCACTTTCAGTCTAAATCAATGTGTATACAGCTATCCACTGAAACATGAGCAATCTATCAGCAGCTACACACACACACACACACACACACACACACACACACACACACACACACACACACACACACACTGTGCTTTACTTCAAAGGTCATCAATTCCCAATAGCTTCTCAGTTAGGGTGAGACTCAGAGTGTTTCTCCTCCATCCATGTTGAAATTTTGACTGGCTTCATTGTCTACAGTCAGGCATGGCATCAGCTATATCCTGGACAGATTAGAAACAAAGCTAATGAAAGTATCATGAGGTCTATTCAATGAAACTGAAAAATACAGTTGGGAAATTTTCAAGAAAAATTGCTTAAGTGTGGAGATAGACCCTGTCTATAGAATGGAACTCTCAGCAATCTTTCAGATGGCAATTCTTCCCAAATGGGTCTTCAGGCTCTATGAAGTCCCTACTCAAGTGCAATGTAGTATTTTACAAAATACTTTTAGTTGTAAGTCTAGCTTTTTAAGGCTGAGTCATCACTCCAGACCTTGTCCAGCTTTGATATGAGGTTCTGTGCCTAGTCTTTTGTATCTTATTGCACTGTCCTCAGTGGACATCCCTGGGAGGCCTGCTCTTTTATGAAGGGAAGTGGAATAGAAGTGGATCTGAAGGATGGGGGAGGTAGGGGCAGCTGGGAGTAGTGGAGGGAAGAGAAACTATGCTTAGGATGTATTGAAAAAAAAATAAAATAATAATAAAAATAAAACAAATCAACAGGCCAATCATAAATTTTTAACAACTTTTTTACTAGATATTTTATTTACATTTTAAATAGTACCTCCTTTCCCGGTTTCCCCTCCAAAAAAAAAAAATAATAAAATAAAATAAAACCCTGTTCCCTCCTCCCTCCCCCTGCTCACCCACCCACCCTCTCCCACTTTCTGGCCCTGGTATTTCCCTACACTGGAGCATAGAACTTTCACAAGCCCAACGGCCTCAACTCCAATTGATGACCGGGTAAGCCATACTCTGCTATACATATACTTCTGGAGTCATTAGTCCTACCATGTATACTCTTTGGTTGATGGTTTGGTCCCTGGGAGCTCTGAGGGTACTAGGTAATTTATATTGTTGTTCGTCCTAAGGGGCTACAAACCCTTCAGCTCCTTGAGTCCTATTTCTAGCTCCTTCATTGGGGACCCTGTGCTCAGTCCAATGGATGGTTGTAAGCCTCTACTTCTGTACTAGTTGGGCCTCTCAGGAGATAGCTATATCAGGCTCCTGTCAGCCAGCACTTGCTGCCATCCACAATAGTGTCCAGGTTTGGTGATTGAACATGGGAAGGCTTCCCAGGTGGAGCAGTCTCTGGATTGTCCTTCCTTCAGTCTCTGCTAGATGCTTTGTCTCTGAAACTCCTTCCTTGGATATTTTGTTCCCCTTTCTGAGAAGGGCTAAAGTATCCACACTTTGGTGGATACTTTCCTTCTTCTTGAATTTCTTGTGGTTTGTGGATTGTATCTTGGGTATTCCAAGTTTCTGGGCTAATATACACTTATCAGTGAATGCATACCATGTATGTTCTTTTGTGATTTAGTTACCTCACTCAGGATGATATTCTCCAGGTCCATCCATTTCCCCAAGAATTTCATAAATTCATTGTTTTTAATAGATGAGTAGTACTCCATTGTGTAGATATACCACATTTTCTGTATTCATTCATCTGTTGAGGGACATCTGGGTTGTTTCCAGTTTCTGGTTATATAAATGAGGCTGCTATTAGCATAGTGGAGCATGTGTCCTTATTACATGTTGGAGCATCTTCTGGATATATGCCCAGGAGTGGTATAGCTGGGTCCTCCGGTAGTACTATGTCCAATTTCCTGAGGAACAAACAAACTGATTTCCAGAGTGGTTGTAGCAGCTTGCAATCCCACCAGCAATAAAGGAGTGTTCCTCTTTCTCTACAACCTCACCAGCATCTGCTGTCACCTTAGTTTTTGATCTTAGCCATTCTGACTGGTGTGAGGTGGAGTCTCATGGTTGTTTTGATTTGTATTTCACTGATGACTAAGGATGTTGAACATTTCTTTACGTGCTTCTCAGCCATTCGGTATTCCTCAGTTGAGAATTCTTTGTTTAGCTCTGTACTCCATTTATAATAGGGTTATTTGGTTCTCTGGAGTCTAACTTCTTGAGTTCTATGTATATATTGGATATTAGTCCTCCATTGGATATAGGATTGGTAAAGATCTTTTCCCAATTTGTTGGTTGCCGTTTTGTCCTATTGACAGTTTTCTTTGCCTTACAGAAGCTTTGTAATTTTATGAGGTCCCATTTGTCAATTCTTGATCCTTATCATAAGCTATTGGTATTCTTTTCAGGAAAATTTCCCCTGTGTCCATGTGCTTGAGGCTCTTCCCCACTTTCTTTTCTATTAGTTTCAGTGTATCTGGTTTTATGTAGAGGTCTTTGATCCACTTGGACTTGAAACTTGTACAAGGAGATAAGAATCAGGAGAGAAAGCTGATCCACAGCCCTCATTAACAACTTTTAAAAACACTTAAAATAGACAAAATGATTTCAAAGAATCATAAAGAGGATATACTTACCTGACTTCAAAACTGGAAACTAAAATAAACAAGCAGTGTCCTGTTGCAAATATAGGCATTGAAAGCATCACTAGAATGACCCTAAATATTCATAGTCAATTCAGTTGACACAAGAACCAAGGTAATTGGATGGGGAAGTTATTATAATTTTTAAAGATACTAAATAATCATTCGAAAGAGTGAACATATCTTCAAGTACTACACAGACATTTTACATGAAATGCCCAAGATTGATGAAAGCATAAATCCGTACAATGACAAGTGTCCAGAACTGAGTCATCAGTAGAAAACAAAAATTAAAATGATACAAATGCCCATTAGTTGTGAGCAAATTCAATGCAGCATCACAAAACAGTGAAATATTGCCTGTGTAGAGGAACTAAGTGATCATATGATGTCATTGAGGAATCACAAATGTTAAACAAAACATGGCAAATGCAGAGGTCTATATAGTCTGTTTCTAGTCTCCTATAATTTTTTTAAAGTGAAATTTGTATAAAAAGAAATCCAATCATTATTTTCCTGGGGATAAAAATATCATTGATTATAAATAAGCACAATAAACTTTAAGGGGTAATAAAGGTGTTCTAAAACCAGAGTGTAGTAAAAAGATTACATGACTATACAATCAAATCACAAAATTGTGTGCCTTCGGGGATTAGTTACTTAGATAAATCATAACTCTGTAAAGCCTTCTCATGGGACTTCTATCTGCAAAAGATTAACCAAGTCCCCAACTCTCCCTTTGCCTTAATATTTGATTAATTTTTTATACTTGTTTTTATAATTAAGTACAATCATATGTTCTTCATATTTTAGTAGAAAATGCAACATTCTTAGGAGCAGAAATGAGAGTTAGCACTGGACATGTGTCGTTATCCCTTCTCCAACAATCTATCATGCATCTGGAACATGACTGCCACATCACTGAAAAAGCAACATACCACATTCCAGTCCCATTATTTGCTAGTTGATGAAGGCAAAAATGATCTTTCTCATGAAATGATCTTTCTTCAAGGGTGGTATTGTCCCAATGTTTAGGCATTGAAAGAAGAAAAGAATCTGGAGAACAGATTCATGTTTTCAGCAGTAACTTTGTTCCTCCAATTCTCAAAATGTACACTGATGCTCTGTAATTTTCTTGTAATTTATTGCTTATGTGTTATTTTACTTTTCCCCTCTAAATGTCTTCCCTCTAGATTTTTTAATAACCACTCTTTACTTTGAAATAAATATTAGCAGCTGAGCAAAGATTTGGTCATATCAAGATTGTGTGTGTATGTACACATTTTGATGAATAATTTTCACTTCAGCTCTAAACTGAATCTCCCATTCATCCATGATTTTACAAAGTTGTAAAACTAATCAACACATCTGAATCAGCCATGTAAATGATTCACATCAACTCTAGGCTGATGTGAAGAAATTAGGTGAAAGCAAGTTAACACACTTCAACACATATTAGAACTGCTAAAATCAATAGCCACTAACCGTTTTCTTTAAAGTATGATGCAGCCCTTTATACTGACTGCCCTGAAAGTGATTTCTATGGAAATGAGAACTATTCAGTCTTTTTCTTTAATCATTTTTTAGGGTAATCTATCCTCCTGTCCATGTGAAAGGTTCAGAAGATACAAAATTGAAAAAAACCCTTAACCTTGGGGATGCTGTCATTCAACGGAAATAGGACATGATAAGAGAAAACTTCCTCTTCAATGATGTCAACATTGCAATGTAATATCAAAAATATTGAAGATACTGGAGGTGATGGAATATATCGTCACTCCAATTGCCACACTGCAATTTCTAGACATAAACCTTTTGTTTTAGTCATGATCCCATAGGAACAGATATACAAACAAGTAGAAGACTGTCACGAAGCAGCAAAATGCTGGTCATAGAAGTAGCTGTTTTATCCTTAGATTCCCAGGCTCTATAATCTGAAAATTGTTAATAGAAGCAACTGAACTGAAAGCATTTACATTGACATTAGCTCCAATACACACACACACACCACACACACACACACACACACACACACAATTAGGCATTAGGCACTTTGGGAAAAATACAATGATAGAACAGGGGCATTGTCCTCCAAAGGGTTGTGTTTTGAATTCTTGATCCCTACCTGGAGACTCCATTTTGTAAAGTGTAGAAATTTTAAAAAGTGGGGCTTAGATGGACAAAGTACGTCATGGCCTTAGAGCAGACACTTCTTGTGCTTCTTGCCCACCATGAGTTGAGCAGCTTCTGCCACACATTGTCACCAATACAATGTGCTGTTTCATCATGGGTCTATAATCAACAAGCTAGACTATGGACCAAAGTCTTGAAACTGTGAGTCAAAACAAACCATTCCTCCCTTAAGCAGTTTATGACAGATGTTTTTGACATAGTGATGAAAAGTTCCATGCAACACTTACATTTACTTCCTCTTGACTTCATCAAAACAACAATACAAACATTTTTGATGATATATATTCATAAAACTATGAAGAACTGGAAATGAGAAAGTAGTAATATAGTAATACAGTTCTGAGAAGTAAAAAGAAAATTGTAACGTCGTCATCAAAATGAAGTCTAGGGTGGCTATATGAAAAGTCAAGAACAATCCTGAAATTTCAGAACTACATGGCAACATTCTGTGGAAGTAGAGAACTGCAGAAAGGACAGAGTCACAGCCCCTTGGTAGAGCACTAATGTAGCAATCCCAAGCCTCTAGGTCCACTCCCCAAATGAAGGAGAAGCTGGTCAAGTAGTAAGTAGTCATGTCTTTATATCATCACCCCCAGGGATGTAATTTTTTTAAAAAGCAAATATGTTTTATTTTTACCACAGGATCATTAGACTTCCAAACAGAGAAAAGTAACAACAGCTACACCCGTATCTTCTATGCATTTACTTATTTTGACTAATTTACATTTTACCCTAGCTTTGTGAAGTGGCTGTACAATTATTCTCCAAACTGCAAAGAGATAAAATCTAGAGAAGTGAGAGCTACTGTTTGTACACCGCATGCTTATGTATATGTGGCCTCTCTACTTGGTGCTCCTTCCCTCATAACATCCTCCCTGTGAGTAGAAGGTGCACACTCTTCTCTGGTGATCCTAGGATCACAATTGTAGTAAGAAAAGAGAAAGTTAATGACATCAGGATTTCCCAACCACATAACCCTGACAGTAACCTTTAGTAAAAAAAACATATTATCCCACTGTGAAAGATTTTCCAAGCAGATTCCTGTTGCCTACATGGAAACACAAGCACATGAGGATTGTTAGGCATGAGGGAAAAGGTGCATAAATAAAGTATTGGGAATAGATCAAAAATGTATATGTATATGTATATATGTATATGTACACACACATGTGCACACAAACACATATGAGCAAGTGTGACCACATGTGTATGGAGGGCTACTTGTGGGCATCTGTTCTGTCTTTCTAACCTGTGAGTTGTAGGAACTGAATATGGCACTGGAGCCTGACAAGTGCATTTTCTCACTGAGGCATTTTCTGGTTCTATTTCTATTAACCAGCATTTACCTTTGACAATCTCATAAATGTATATCATATTTTGTACCATATTCAGCACTCAATTTTTCTTCTTCAGTCCCTCTGACCTTTTTCCAGAAGATGTTTTAATCATGAAGAGAGATATTTAGAAAATAAAGAGGCCTTTAAAAATTATATATAGACTATGTAACATATGTCTCAAATAAATACAACTATCTTAGTAAGTATTATGTAATAATAGGAAAATAACAGCTAAAATGCAATAGGGTTTTAAAAAGATAAATGCTGAGTAAATCTGAGATTAAAGCTAAAGGACAGATATATAAAATACAAAAGCAGAGCACTAACTTGAAAAACTCAAATACCTGAATTATACACAGACTTAAAAAAAAAAACTTTAAAGAAAGCAAATGATCATTAAATCAAATCACCTCTAGAACTGTGCTATATGAACTTTTCTCATTAAGAGACTCCAGTGACAGTCTGCCTGGTACAGAAATAACAGACCCACAACACAGACAACTCACAATAGAAGAGCTGAGTTACTGGAAGCCATCTAGAAATGACTTAGGGCATGCAAGTGACTTTCCTGAGATGGCCCGCTGTTTTGCCTGGCCTGTGATGGGTGAGCTCTAAGAATGTAGTGTTTTTAGAGACTTCATCCCTGGATGTCTTTGTGCTACTGATATTTCCTGTCACTATTATAGAATCTAATGATTCCTGGGCATCAGCCCATCCTATTAAGCAAATTTCCTGCAGATAAACATGAAGATGAACTTTCATGAACTAATGCTTTTTAGATAAATTAATGATGTTATAGAATTCATCCTACGATTCAAATAATTTTAAGAAAAAAGTTTTAGGTGATGGCTTTAGTTGTTTTCCCAGAAAGATAAAGTTAGAATCAAGAATAGAATGTGCCCAGTCCTCATAGAGTAGTAAGAAAAGGCTGCACAATAAGGAATGCAATGAGCTTTCACAATTATACTAAAAAAGAGAAATAGGCTTGGAACAAATTTGAGATCAATGAAAAATATTCATTCTAGGCAAGGTCCAAGGATGAAGCCACAGGTATGCACTATAATAAAGAAAAGACACTTGAAACTGTTGCTTTGAACTTAAAATGAACTTATAAAATGAAACACTGCTTTGAACATACTATCAACATCCTTATGTAACTCCCTTTCTGTATAACATTTTATCTATGAGGTAATTTTATCTAAGAAGGTATAAGAAGGCCAGAGAGAAGTAATAAAGTATGGCATTTGGGGCATTTGTGGCATGGTGGGCCCCATCCACCAAATATATACATGTATATGTCTGGTTATCTATATGTATGTACATAAATACATGTGTGGGTATATGTGTATGTATATAAGTATGTGTGAACACTTGTGAAGCAGGTGAGACAGGTGGTCAGGCTAAACCAGTATGTGTGTGTGTGTGTGTGTGTGTGTGTGTGTGTGTGTGTGTTTGTAGGTGCATATTCTCTGTGTAAATTATTTTTTTTCTTTTTTTCCATTTTTATTAGGTATTTTCTTTATTTACTGTCATATGATTTCTTCTTTCCCAGTTTCCCCTCCAAAAAACAAACAAACAAACAAATGAAAACAACAAGAACAAACCCCTATTGCCTTCCCGCTCCCCATGCTTGCCACCCCACTCTCTCCCACTTATTGGTGCTGGCATTCCGCTACACTGGGGCACAGAATCTTCACAGGGCCAAGGGCCTCTCCTCCCATTGATGATCAACTTTGCAATCCTCTACTATACACATGCTGCTAGAAAAATTAGTCCCACCATGTATAGTCCTTGGTTGGTGGATGAGTCCCTGGGAGCTCTGAGGTTACTAGTTAGTTCATATTCTTGTTTGTCCTAAGGGGCTGCGAACCCCTTCTTTCTCTAACTCCTTCATTGGGGACCCTGTACGCCGTTCAATGGATGGCTGTGAGAACCAGAGGATGCAAGGTCCTGAGGTTCAAGACTGACAACCCAGAGGACATGAAGGATCCTGAACAGCAGAGACATCGTGGGTTAGAGCTGTCCATTTGCATAGTGTGCATGCTGGAGGGTTCCTAGAGCTGGCCATTTGCATAGTGTGCATGCTGGAGAGCTCCCAAAGCAGCTTCTTTGGGAAGATAAAATGGTCACAGCAGAGTTACGCCTAAGTGTAAATAGTAAAATGCATGGCAAGGACAGTGGGGTTGATGGAATAGTAAATACATAGAGTGCAAAAAATGCAAGCAACAGGCAGCAGAAGCAACAACAGCAGAAATATAGATAGATAGATAGATAGATAGATAGATAGATAGATAGATAGATAGATGGATGGATGGATGGATGGATGGATGGATGGATGGATGGATGGATGGATAGATAGATAGATAGATAGATAGATAGATAGATAGATAGATAGATAGATAGATAGATAGATAGACAGGTAGGTAGGTGGACAGATGAATTCATACATACATACATACATACATAGATGAAATAACAAATACATAGAATAAAAACCCAGGAAAGTAGACAGAAATAATTGCTACACTGGTACTAACGTTTGTTTGCACCACTGTGCTGATGCAAATATTCAGTGACAGAAATGGAGTTGTCAGAGTGAAAGGACTGTTTCTTGGAGACAGCAAAAATCCATTCAGAGACATTCAGAGGAGACATCATTAAGTGTATACTGAAGGGTGAGCATCCTGAAATGGTACAAAGGGCAAATACCAAAATGAGCACCAAAATTGATGCAGAGATTTCTTCCAAAGGAGAGAAGTCTGTGTTGCTGTTTTCTTGTTCTTGTTTTCCTTATAAAACTTGATATCCGGCTGTGAGGTAAATTGTAAGAAAACACACTTGCTGTGCAAACCTGGTAACTCAGTACAATCCCTAGTGCTACATAAAGATGGAAAGAGAGAACACACTATAAAGTTGCCCTCTGACCTCTATACATGCATCACAGATGTGCACACTTCTCCACATACTCAATAATAATAAATCTTAATTAAAAACCTTACATTTAAGCTATACATCCCCAAAGCTGCTCAAGGCCAGAAAGTAATTTCATAGATACGATAAAGGCCTTGATACATTACCATGCAAACTCCAGCTTCTTAAATCTTATTTTTTTATTTTGGGAGTTACCTTGGAAGTAATCAGATATGGTGGGAGAAATAGAAAGAAAAAAATTAATGCAGCATACTTACAAATCCAGGAAGAATCCAGAGAATTCACTAACAATCTTATGAGACATTGTATTACAGAAGAAACGTGTTATGTGAATTCAGGAGAGTTCATATAAGGCAGCCACAAGGATAAGTCACAAAGCCAATCTACTTATGAACAATGGCTAATAATAACTTTAGACAAAGGATAGTCAGAGGTGACTTCCAAAACACTTAAAATAAAATCACTGATTTCAGGTCTGGAAATCTTGTTAAGTGAACCAAAGATAAGGATAAGATTATATTGGTTTTGTGGATGAATTCACTATAGGGTAGAATAAAATTTATTAAGAACTTGATTTTGATGCTAGACAGTGGCGGCATGCACCTTTAATTCCAGCACTTGGGACACAGAGATGGGCAGATCTTGGAGTTTGAGGCCAGCCTGGTCTACAGAGTGGGTTAGTGATTTCCAAGACAACCAAAGTTACATAGAGGAACCCTGTCTCCAAAAACAAACAAACAGAAAAAGCAAAACAAAACAAAAAAGGCTGATTTTGTTTTAAATCAAGAAAAAAGTTTACTTTTTCCTTTAATTATCTGACAAAGATTCAATTGAGTAAGTGATAATCAACCATCCTGAATAAACACTGCAAACATCTACCAAGGATGTAATACTTAGGCTACATGAAGTCAAAACATAGCCTCTTAGGGGGTAAAAAAAAGTACCAAACATATTATTACTTTAGGGGCTGGTAATATAGTCCTGTGGGAGCATGATTGCCTAGCACATGTAAGGCCTTAAGTTCAACTCCCAGCACAAAAAAAGAAAAAAGAAAAAAGAAAGAAAGGAAGGAAGGAAGAAAGGAAGAAGAAAGAGAAAAAGAGATGAAGCAAGCAAGCAAGCAAAAAAAAAAAAAAAGAGCTCTATATAACTTTTTCCCCAACATACTCAGTACTAGGGCTCTTTCTCCAAATTCTATACTTCTACAAATATACACATATAATAATGGTTACTATATTATAACACATGAAATCAGAAAAGGAATTATCTATAATAACCATTAATTTTAGAATGTTCAAATGATGTATCTGACTTATGGAATATACACACACATCTAACACCATCAACACACGTGTACACATATATAATGATATATCTAGGAACTTCTTATGAAACCAATTAAGATTATCCACTATTTCTTTCCCAAATATACATTAAGGAATACCTTAACACAAAGTTTTTTACCCTGTAGTCCAGGCCAGCCTTGATTTCATAGCCCTGCCTCAGCCTCCCAAGTGTGGGAGTTACAGACATGTGCCTCTCTATCCAGCTCCATTTATGTTTTAAAAGAAAAATTTGTTAAGCACACTAAGAATATAGAATATGGTATAGAAGAGTCCTACCTTTGTTGGCAGGGCTATCCACTGGAAGAGTTACTTGGAAGGATCAAAGAATAGGAGCAACGTATGTACCAGTGAATGACATGGACTTTGGAGCTAAACCAAACTGGATCTTAGTGTGAACACTTAACTGTCTCCTTTCCAATATCTGCATCTTTAAGGCATGTGAATACTGCTTAGAATAAACTTGGGACACTATTATCCTTACACCAATTAGCAAACATTAAGCAGATGTTCATTGATATTTTTAGGAAAGCATTAGATTTCATCCTGTAATTGATGTTCTATTTAGCTCTCGTGCAATGCATTAATGTTGCATTCTTTTACAATCAAAAGGAAAGAAGGCCAAATCTAGCAATGTTACTGCTTAATGGGGATCAAGGTGCTTGGAAATGTCAGAGTGTACAGTTCCAAGACCTCCTGTCCCTTCGTGAGTACATGACTGCAGTATACAGAATAAATAATTACCCGTCCACTGTCTCAAGGGCAGGAAATTAATGCCTTTTGCCCTAAATGAGTCCCTCAGTGCTGTGTACCCAGCGGGTATGCACAGAATGTTTGCCAATAATGACAATAGTGAGGACGCTGATGGCTGTGACATGCTGTAAAGTTTAATTTAAAAGCCATTGGGGGAAAATAACAAAACATGATGTTTCAGAATTTCATCTGCCTGGGAAACACATTCTGTTAGATTATTAATAAAGTAACTCAGAGCACATTGTACTATGGATTGCTTTGGGCCATCCTGAGTTTCATTCATTAGCATGGCCTAATTATTACTTCAGATGTACCAGGAGACAATGCAAGGTCTTTTTCTATTATTTTAGTTGAAAAGTTTGTCTCTTGTAAGCACTTTTTAAATTAAATGCCTAAAATGGCTGCTATCAAGTAAATGGTACTTAATCCCTACAGCAAGGTTTGAAATGCACTGTTTTCTGTCTCCTAAATTACTGTCCTACTTTGTTTCCATAATGACACTCCTTTTCCCTGTGCTTCAGTATTTCAGAGTGACTTTGTTGAAAGATGAACGTACCTCTCTATTCTAGCAATGTCCCAATGTTCCAAGTGGGATTCTGTTTATATATAGTTTATGTTGCTTGTCTTCCATGATCACTGAAGATTCATGCAGACACTATAGGAATAGCACCTATCCCTCCATCAGCAAAGTCTGAAATTGATTCAAAGCTTCTGTCATGAAGCTTTGATAATAGGAAGAGACACCACATGAAGATGCACTATAGGGGAAAGAGCTAATATCTTAAATGAGAGAGCCACCCACACCACACCCATATTACTATATCTGAGAAACTATTATCATTGTGAGCAGAAAATTTTAATACATAGAACGATGAACTTGCAAATAGGACAATCAGTCTGTAAAGATGGAGACAGAAAACCCAAGGAAGGATCAGAAGGTAAAGAGACTGGTTCCTGAGCCTCTCTGCAGAGCTGTATGTTTACTGAGTGACTGGGTTCCCAGCATGGCATTGCTGCTAGGATGCTAAGAAAACTCATTAGGAGGCTATTCAATGGGGCAAAAGTAAGCCTCAGTGGAAAACCAGCAGAGGAGCCAAATAAGACAAACTTACACCTCCCAGGAAGTCACTCATAGAGATGCTGGAGATTTAAAATGAAGCCAGCTCCAGAATGCCTATGAGAAGCGAAGTGGTGAAATGCAGCCCTGATTTTCTGTGATGGAGTGAGTTTGGATATTAACAAAGTTCACTGAGGATCTGGGGAAGGGTGAATGCCACTCACATCCAGCCATACACTGGATAATCAAGAAGGAAAAAAAATTCCTATAAATACCTATGAAAGGAACAAGGCATTCCTCTGCTTATACTAATGATGTGCTCATTGGCAAAAAGATACTTGCAGTCTTGGTCTTCAGTATTACAAAGTATTACAAAGGGAAAACTGATTTAGGGTTCAAAACCAATAACTTAGCAACTGCCACATAGCCTGCAATATTTTTTTTACTAGAGGACATTCCAGGAATGACTTTTTAAATTTCTTGATAAATTTTAATTTATAAACTCACTCAAGAGCTATTTATAGATGACCTTTCATGTGAGTGACACTACAGAATTGGCTATGGACATTGTAGTAAATGAGAGATATGATTGTTTGACTTCTGATGGCTAGTCTTCTTACAATTAACTCTACACCCAGGCAGTTCAATATTTATTTAACCTTCTGGTTCAGCCACTTCTTCCGGGCGTCATAACCTATTCCCCAGAATACTGGTATTTTTTTTTCAGACAGTGTATTTCTATGTATCTTAGGCTGACCTTAAGTTCATGACTATCCTAACTCTTTCCAGGATGTGCCACCACCCCTGGATCCGAGTTTTTAATGTGCCATATGAAAAAAGGAGAAAACAATAAATGTAATGAGACCTGAGGCAGAAGGAGGGGAAATGCATGTATATGATGTGTAAATGTTCCCCTGTGGCTCTACCTTTAACCTTTGTGTGGCTGTGGGAAAAGGGAAAGTTGTGTTCACTCTTAGCATCTCCATCTCTTCCGGCCTCTTTCGTCTTCACCTTCTTAACTGGTGATCAGTGAAATCACAATCATGCCATCCAACACTGACTCTTCCCCTCCTCCCCTTGCAGCCCTAGGAGAACCCTGGTGTGATCTGACCAACTCACTTGCTGCATCTCATCTCAGCATCATGGACTTGCCTGTCCTGTAGCTCTTTTAAACTAATTCATTTGAAGAGAGTCTTCCTGACAGCCACAGAGAATGGTTATCCTATGAACAGTAAATGGATGAGTATTGTCTCTACCAGACTCTCCTGAAAAGAAGTGATTGTTCTCAGACATGTAAAAAGGGGGGGTGGGCAGGGAAGAGAGGCAGAGTATAAGAATGAGCCTTTTAGAGGTCTCTTCTTTATTCCACAAGCATCTGGGCCAGTTCTGCATGTGTATGGTTCTAGTTCCAAAGTGATTTCCAATTTCAGAGTTATACTTCCCATTTCATGCACATTCTCTCTTTTTTTTTAGATTTATTTATTATTACTTGTAAGTTGTAAGTACACTGTAGCTGTCTTGAGACACACTAGAAGAGGGCTTCAGATCTCATTATGGATGGTTGTGAGCCACCATGTGGTTGCTGGGATTTGAACTCAGGACCATTGGAAGAACAGTCAGTGCTCTTAACCACTGAGCCATCTCTTTAGCCCTCATGCACATTCTTAATTCCTTAATTTAAGCCAAATAATGTAATACACTGGTCAAACCAAGAAATTATCCTGACTGCTTGCTGACAGGTGTAAAGAGAACTGAAGCCAATCTATGGGAGTTAGCAAACATAGTCACAAACTATGACTACCTATGTAACCTAACTCCTTTTACCCATTTGTGAGCTATGGGAAAAGGCAAAGAGTGTTACACTCTTTAAGTCTAAAAAACATTTCTCAGCAATGCTTAGGAAACATTTTCTTTTTTTTTTTTTTAATTCGTAAAACTTTGTTTGTTTGTTTGTTTGTTTGTTTACACTTCAGCATTTATTCCACCCTTGGTCCATTCTCCTACTGTTCCACATCCCATACCTCCTCCCCACCTCCCCATCTCCACAAGGATGTCCCCACCACCTACCACACACCACACACCCAACCAGATCTCTAAACTCTCTGGGGCCTCCATTCTTTTGAGGGTTAGGTGCATCATCTCTGACTGAACCCAGACCCTGTAGTCTTCTGCTGTATGTGTGTTAGGGGCCTCATATCAGCTGGTGTATGCTGCCTGGTTGGTGGTCAGTGTTTGAGGGATCTCAGGGGTTCATGCTAATTGAGACTGCTGGTCCTCCTACAGGGTTGCCCTCCTCCTCAGCTTCTTTCAGCCTTCCCTAATTCAACAACAGGGGTCAGCTGCTTCTGTCCATTGGTTGGGTGCAAATATCTGCATCTGACTCTTTCAGCTGCTTGTTGTATCATTTAGAGGGCAGTCATGATAGGCCCCTTTTTGTGAGTGCTCCATAGTCTCAGTAATAGTGTCAGGCCTTGAGGCCTCCCCTTGATCTGGATCCCACTTTGGGCCTGTCACTGGACCTTCTTGTCCTCAGGCTCCTCTCCATTTTCTTCCCTGCAGTTCTTTCAGACAGCAACAATTATGGGTCAGCGTTTTGACTGTGGAATGGCAACCCCATCCCTCCCTTGATGCCCTGTCTTCCTGCTGGAGGTGGGCTCTACAAGTTCCCTCTCCCCAGTGTAGGGCATTTCATCTAAAGTCCCACCCTTTGAGTCCTGAGAGCCTCTCACCTCTCAGTTCTCTCATACATTCTGGAGAGTCCCCCAACCTCCTATCTCCAGAGATTGCCTGTTTCAATTCTTTCTGCTGGCCCTCAAGGTTTCAGTCTTTTCCCCCACCCAATACCAGATCATGTCCCCTCTCTTCCCCATTCATGTTCCCTCCCAGGCGCCTCTTCCCTTCCCCCTGTGGTTGTTTTCTTCTTCCTACCAAGTAGGACTGAGGCATCCTCACTTGGGCCCTTTAGCATGTTGACCTTTTTGAGTTCTGTGGACTGTATCTTGGGCATGCTGTACTTTTTTTGGCTAATATCCACTTATTAGTGAGTACATACCATGCATGTTCTTTCGGGTCTGAGTTACCTCACTCAGGATATTTTCTAGTTCTATATATTTGCCTGAAAAACTCAGAATGTCCTCATTCTTAATAGCTGAGTAGTATTCCATTTTCTTAAGAACTTTCCCTAGTGAGTCATGCTTCTTCTCTATAGATCTGAATTTTTGGATTTACAGACAAGAACAATTTCTTGGGGGAAGAGGACATCTGAGATACAATTTTAAAATTCAGGAGTCCTTGTGAAAACATGTTTGGAGTATTAACAATGACTATTTTTTTAAACTACTGCAAATAGTTAAAGACACTAACTTGTGAAATCCTGCCCTTAGGGATGCAATATGTTGTTGATTATATAGATGTCCCATAAATAATTTAGTTTTATGTGAGCCTAAGTTGAATTTTAGAAAGAGTGAGTGCTTAAACTCAGGTTTAAAGAACAAGCAATAATAGGCAGACTATTCTTATTAATATAAGACAGAACAAGCCTACACCTGCCAGAAAACTAGGTAGGCTACCTGCAGACTCTCTTCTCTATCTGTTCTCCAAGTCCTGAGTCTCATCCCTAGCACTGCAACAGAACACTAGCTACAACCTTCCCTCATCCCTGGCCACATCTTCTGTGTCCCCCCAGGCCATCTCCCTCATAACCTTCCTTCCCTCCTCATCACTTGCTCAGACCATAAATCCAGCAGACACCCCATACTAGACCACAGCCCATTCCTGCCAGAAAGTCAGGTAGGCTGCCCATAGGCTGCCCATAGGCTATCTTTCTCCAGACCCAATCCCCTAATCTCATCCCTAACACTACAACAGAACACCAGCTGCAGCCTTTGCTCACCTCACCAACATCTCCTGTAAATCCCACAGATCTTCCTTCCCCCACTTGTTGCATCGCCCAGACCACAATTCCAGCAGCCACCCCTGCAAACCCAAGGGGAACTCTTCCCAGAGCAACAGGTTTACTAAAGGAAGACCCACATCTCTCTTCTACTTCTGAGATCCAATACCCTAATCTCATCCCCAGAAATCTGCTGTGATCTCTTCTTCCTCGATAACTCTAACCCCAATGGATCACAAAGACCTTCTCTTCCAATCTTCCTCCCCCCAACTCATCCAAATTACCCAGCCTCCAACACCAGTAACCATTCACTGTGAGCACACCAGCTGAACAGGCAAGGAAAGCAGGCAACACAGCTATCACACTCTTTGAAAATCCAGAGAGGAAACAGACACTAAGGAACAAAACACTGACCTGACAAAGGCAAAACCACAGATCAGCAGACCTTTAATCACCCCAAACAAGAAGCTACCTTAAAGGCACAAACAACAAGGGCAATATGTCACCACTCTAATCCATCTATCTTCCCAAAGCAGACCTTGACTATTCTAACATAGGGGAAACACAAGAAAAAGACCTTTAAACCAACTAGATAAAGTTGGTTATAAAACACATAAAAGTTATAAAGAATATAAAAGTTATAAAAGTTAAAAGGATATAAAGGTTATAAAAGAATAAAGTCCCTTAAAGTGAAATAGGAATAAATCCCTTAAAGAAATCCAAGGAAACACAAACAACTGAAGGCTTTTTAAAAGCCAAGAAAACACAAACAGTTGAAGGAAACTAATAAAACTCTTAAAAACATGAAAATGGAAATAGAAGCAATGAAGAAAACACAAACTGGGACAATTTGAAAATGAAAAATTTAGAAATTTGAACAGGAACTACAGAGGCAAGCTTCATCAACAGAATATAAGAGATCAAAGACAATATCTCAGGCGCTGAAGATATGATAGAAGAAATGGATACATCAATCAAGGAAAATGTTAACTCTTAAAAACTCACATAAAATATCCTGGAAATCTGGGATACTATGAAAAGACCAAACTTAGAAAAATAGGACTAGAAATCACCATAGATGGAGAAGACAAGATATTCCACGATGAAGTTAAATTTAAACAATAACTGTCTTCTAATACAACCCAATAGAAAGTGCTAGAAGAAAAACTCCAGCTGATGGAGATTAACTACACTGAAAATATACTCCATAGGAAAAATCTCACACGAGCAAAATCAAAACAAGAGAAGCAAACACACACACACTATCACCACTACCACAACAACAACAACAACAAAATAATAGCAATCAATAATCATTAATCATTAATATCTCTCAATATCAATAGATGTAATTCCCCCCCAAAAAAAACACACCAACTAACAGAATGGACTTGAAAACAGGATCCATCCTTCTTAGGCATACAAGAAGTACACCTTAACATCAAATATAGACATTACCTTACAGTAAAAGATTTGCAAAAGATATTCCAAGCAAAAGAACCTAAGAAGAAAGCTAGTATAACCATTTTAATATGTAACAAAATAGACTTCAAATCAAAACTAATCAAAAGATATAAGGAAGGACACTGCAAACTCATTAAAGGAAAAGTACACCAAGATAGCATTTCAACTCTGAACATCTATGCCCCAAACACAAGGAAACCCAACTCTGTAAAAGAAACGTTACTAAAGCTTATATCACATACTGAGCATCACATACTGAAAGTGAGAGACTTCAATACATTGCTCTCACCAAGGGACAGATCATCCAGAAAAAATCTAAACAGAATACAAGAGAAAACAGGCATGATAAACCACATGGACCTAACTGGTGTTTACAGACCATTTCACCCAAACACAAAAGAATATACTTTCTTCTCAGAACCTTATGGAACTTTCTTAGAATTGTCCACATACTTGGATGCAAAGCAAGTTTTAACAGCAACAAAAACAATTGAAACAATTCTCTGAATCCTACCTGGATATCAAGAATAGGAGAAAACTTACAAACTCATGGAAATTGAACAACTAACTCTCCACGGAATGAAAAATGGGTCAAGACAGAAATAAAGCATAGAGTTAAAGACTCTATAGAATTCTATGAAAATTAATTTACAGCATACCCAACTTATACAACACAATGAAAACAGTGCTAAGAGAAAAGTTCATAGCACCAAGTGCCTGCATTTAAAAAAAAAAAAAAAAAGAGGGCTCTCATGCTAGTAACTGAACAACATACTTGAAAGCTCTAGAACCAAAAGAAGTAATTACATGGAAGAAGAGAAGAGGGCTGAAGGCAATAATAGAAACAGAGAGAACAATGCAGCCTCATAAGCATATATAACATCTGCAGGAATGTCAGTGTGAGCTGAAGGAAGTCTTATACCATCTGTCAGAAACTCCCTCCCCTTAGGGGCCTACATTAGTTATTTCTTTGTTAGTGTCATAAAACATTACCACAGGTAACTTATAGAAGATAGTCTACTTTGGCTTACACTTCTAGAAGGGAAATCCATATTGGTGGGAAAGTCATGGCAGTGGGAATCAAAGACTGAGAGGTCACATCTCAACTGCATACAGGAAGCAAAGAGCAAGTATGCATTGGGTGAGGCTACACAGCCTCAACCCCAATCCCCACCTCCACTCAGTGATGGACTTCCTCCAGCAAGATTACACTGCACTTCTCAAAAGCTTCATATCCTCCAAAAACAGCACTAGCAACCGGGAAACAAGGGTTCTAGTACCTAAGCTTATGGGTAACATTTCTTGTTCAAACTCCAACAGGGTTAGTGAGATGACTTGGGAGATCAATTTGCCAAGTCTGATTATCTGAATTCAATTCCTGGGACCCACATGGTTGAAGGAGAGAGCTAACTCCTACAAGATACCCTCTAACCTACACATGTATGCCATGGCATGTGAGCACACAGACAATACACACACACACACACGCACATACACACACACACAAAGAAAATGAACAAATAAAAAATATTTAAGAACTATATCCTCCAAATGGTGCACTTTGAATACCACATAGATAATAAATCAGGTTATGTATACTGGTTCATTTTCCAGAAATTCTCTCTAAAGTCCCTAGTTTCAAAAGCAAGAGGATGTCTTTAAAATAGATTGACAAAAATATAATGTGCTTCCTCTCCATAATTCCAGTGGACACTCAAAATAGCAGTAGATCACAAAGGGCATAGAGGGAGCTCTTTATGATGGAAGTGGATCAGCTACAGTGTCACTGCTCTTTGGATCCTTTCCGTGAGATTGCAGGACCCCGAAACTAGGAAAATAAGTGAAGTCACTAATGATATTGGTGACATCATGGTAATTTTCATGATTGTCACATAGAAATTCTACAAAACGTATTGTGATAATGACAATTGGGTTAAATATAAAAGAAGTTCTTTTTAGAGAAAATCTCGAAAGTAACAAGTCAGTATAACACATGATCTGAGGATTCATTAAATTTCCATAGTGAGCTATATTTGAACCAAGGGGAATCAGAGAGAAACATTATGGAATGCCTCCTTGAGAGACCTACCCCAGTAATATAGACCAGCAAAGCCTTCTGACCCATGACAAGTACCAGCTACAGAAAGGAAGTCACCAGCATGCAGGGTACTCAATATCTGTGTCAACCTACTTATAAGAAGAGCTGACTCAGACTGGCTAATGTAGCCCTACAGAGGCTATTAAAAGTACAGAGAAATCAAGCCTGCAGGGACTTACAGCTTCATCCTTTCTTAACATCAGTTTACAAAAAAATATACCTGTCACAGCAAATCACAGCTTAAAGGGAAGAAAGAAGCTGGTAATCAATGCAGAGAAGTTCTAAGAGCACAGAAAAAAATCTCACAGGGGAGCAAAGACTTCAATAATTTCCACAAAAGAAAGGTATTGGCAGTACTTCATAAACTCTAGAAATATCTATTTAGAATACTGGCATACACTGTAGATTTAAAAAAAGAAAGAAAAGAAAAAGTTAGAGAAGAACCCTAAAACTGCTCTGATGACTCAGAAATCTATAACCCATGAAAATGAGATTATCTGTTTATCCGTTATATAAAGAAACTATTTTTTGCATTCATGGGTTTCAATTACCATGGATACAACCAGCCACTAACCAAAAATATTTGTTAAAACAAAAATTCCTGTGCTGAACATGTGCATACTTTTCTTCTTGACATAACTCCCTTAATAATCCACCCCCAATGTTTAAATTATGTTAGGTACTTAATTACTTAATCTAGAGATTATTTAATATAAACAGAAAGATTTATACAGGATGAATGCAAATGATCTTATTTTGTGCAAGAACTTAAGCATCCATATGTTTTTTGTCAGTAGGAACCTAGAACAAATCCCCCATGGATATCAAGGGATGGTTATGCTTAGTTTATTTTATAACCATCCATATAGACTTCACATTTCTATAAATGTTATTGTTATAAATAAACATAGAACAACTAGTTACAGTAAGGCTCCTCTGTTAATATGTCCCCAAATTGAAATGTAGATCATTTTGTTTAAGGTAGGTGATACCTTAATCATTAAGAAGTGTTTGTATTTGAAAAAATGTATATGCTATAGCTTAATTTTGCCTCTTCACTGAGCTGCAGAGAGGAGTACATGTGAAAAACAGAAGTGAGGGAGGAAGAAAGAAAGACAAATCCATTTCTGGTTTTGTCTTTTTAATATCATTTCTATAACATCATTTTTATTTTCCTTAAAATGTTAACTCCAATGATTACTAACACACATTCCTTTACTTAGAACCAGTAGAAGAATGCATATATGTATGTATATATGTGTAATGTACATATATAAATATGTATATTTAGAAATATATACATATTTTCCTTAAATTCTATGTTCTGCCCTAGTATTTAGGTATTAGTATTTAGGTAGTAGGTAGTACAAACTGGATAGTATGTCATTCTATTCTCTTTTATTAATAAATAGTGCACAGTCTCACACTCAAAGTACAGCTGTTGCAAGACCATATGACCAGGTGGTAATACCCTGACCTTTCTTACAGCTATCTAAAGCACTTGTCATCAAATTCCTCCCACAGGAATGTGGACTACTAGAACAGGTACTTTTCCAATGTACTTGTACACCCACTTACTCTCCTTTCTCTCTTCTCATATAAAAAGGATATACAGCCACCTTTAAGAGATGGAAGTCCCATGCTAAAGACTCACAGTGTAAAATCCCATCTGTTTCTGAGTGGGTTCACTAAGCTATTGGTACCATACAAACAAACACTGTTTTACTTAAACCCCTTCATCTTTAGACATTTGGTAGAGCAATTTTTCTTGCACTCAAACTACAAATAAAAATCTGTAGAAAATTTTCAAAAAAAAGGAGCAAGAGTGACAAAAAATAATAAAATGAAATGAAAATACAGAAGAAAGAGAATGCCAACCCATCCTAGCACTGCATCAGAAGTCCACAGTCCTGATGTCTTCTGTATGCATTGTTTCATCCAGTTTTTCCTGTTCTTACTCTGTTTTTCCAGATTTATAATTTATACTTGGATAATCTCTCAAAATGCTATCTGTACAAAGACAAAATTCAATATAATCAAGAAGACATTTTTTGAACAAATGATACCAGGACACCTAGAAATCTACACTTTTTTAAAAAGGAAGAATGGTTTATTTTGGGTTATAATTTCAGAGGTTTAGTGTCCATTTTGGCAGGGATGGTATAGCACAACAGCAGGAACAGGAAGCTGGCTGATCAAATTGATCTGCACACAAGAGACAGAGACAAAGAGCAGTGTGGTAGGGTCACAGATATAAACCCTCAATGCCCACTCTCAGGGATGTACTTCCTTCAGCAGGGCTCTGACTCCTAATATAAGTAATCCAGGCACAGACATTAGATAGTTCATAAAAATTAATTTCAAAGGGATCATCAATGCACACTGATGTAAAGTGTAAATCTTTAAAAATACCTGGGAAATTACATAAACAAGTTGGCAAAGAAAGATAACATCAAAGACAATATACATGGAAGACTGATGGACTGAATAAACGTAGAAAGGAGCTGGATGTATTTTAAATTAAAATAACAAAGTAAAGGACAGAAAAAAGCCAAAGACTAGGGGAAAATACTTTCAGAAGATGTACAAAGAACCTTATAAATCAGCTATGTTTGGTGGTAGTGTACATCTTTAATTCCAGCACTAGGAAGACAGTCAGGTAGAGCTCTGTGAGTTCGAGGCAAGTCTACAGAGCAACTTCCAGGATAATTATGACTACATAGAGAAGTAGATTCTGTGTATAATTAATTAATTAATTAATGATAAGTAAATAAATAAATAAACATAAAAGTCAGTGATAAGGAAATAATCTCAATTAAAAAATGGGCCCAGACACTTGCAACTTCACAAATGATGTAATGGAGTGTAAGAAAATAAAAATGAATTATCAGGAAAATAGATATAACTAAAAATTGTGTTAAGAAGAATAAGTTAAGCTAAAGTTCAAACACTACATATTTTGTCCTGTTGTGGGGTATTCATCAGAGAAGACTGCTCTGTAGCTTGTTTGTTTTGCTATCCTGCTTTCAGCTCTGAGAGAACCTTGCTCCCAGCCCTGCACAGGTTTCCTTGGATCTGTGGATAAAACACACATACACACACACACACACACACACACACACACACACACACACACACACATTAACATATTTAAATATTTTATTAGATATTTTCTTTATTTACATTTCACATCATAACCCCTTTCCTGGTTTCCACTCGGAAAAAAATAAAAAACCCTATTGCCTCCCCCCAGCCCCTGCTCACCAACCTACCCTCTTCCCACTTCCTGGACCTGGGATTCACCTACACTAGAGCATAGAACCTTCACAGGACTAATAGCCTCTCTCCTCCCATTAATGACTGACTAGGCTATCCTCTGCTACATATGCAGCTGGAATCATGAGACCCACCATGTGTACTCTTTGGTTTGTGGTTTAGTCCTTAGGAGCTCTGAGGGTACTGGTTAGTTCATATTATTGTTCATCCTATGGGGCTGCAAACCCTTTCAGCTCTTTGAGTCCTTTCTCTAGCTCCCTCATTGGGGATGCTGTACTCAGTCCAATGGATGGCTGTGAGCCTCTACTTCTATATTAGTCGGGCACTGGCAGAGCCTCTCAGGAGACAGCTATATCAGGCTCCTGTCAGCCAGAATTTGCTAACATCCACAATAGTGTCTGTGTTTGGAGACTGTATATGAGAAAGATTCCCAGGTGGGGCAGTCTCTAGATTCTCCTTCTTTAAGATTGTCCTTCTTTAGATTGTCTCTGCTCCATGCTTTATCTCTGCACCTCCTTCCTTGGGTATTTTGTTCCCCTTTCTAAGAAGGGCCAATGTATCCACACTTTGGTTTTCCTTCTTCTTGTGTTTCATGAGGTTTGTGGATTGTATCTTGGGTATTCTGATCTTCTGGGCTAATATCCATACCATGTATGTTATTTTGTAATTTAGTTACCTCACTCAGGATGATATTCTCCAGATCCATCCATTTCCCTAAGAATTTCATAAATTCATTGTTTTTAATAGCTGAGGAGTATTCCATTGTGTAAATGTACCACATTTTCTATATTCATTCCTCTGTTGGGTTGTTTCCAGTTTCTGGCTATTATAAATAAGGCTGCTATGAACATGGTGGAGCATGTGTCTTTATTACATGTTGGAGCATCTTCTGGGTATATGCCCAGGAGTGGTATAGCTGGGTCCTCTAATAGTACTATGTCCAGTTTCCTGAGGAACCACCAAACTGATTTCCAGAGTGGTTGTAGCAGTTTGCAATCCCAACAGCAATGAAGAATGTTCCTCTTTCTCCACAACCTCTCCAGCATCTGGTGTCACCTGAGTTTTTTATCCTAGCCATTCTGACTGGTGTGAGGGGGAATATCAGGGCTGTTTTGATTTGCACTTCCCTAATGACTAAGGATGTTGAACATTTCTTTAGGTGCTTCTCAGCCATTCACTTTTCCTCAGTTGAAAACTCTTTGTTTAGCTCTATACCCCATTTTTTAATATGGTTATTTGGTTCTCTGTAGACTAACTTCTTGAGTTCTTTGTATATATTGGATATTAGCCCTCCATTGGATATAGGATTGGTAAAGATCTTTTCTCAATTTGTTAGTTGCCATTTTGTCCTATTGACAGTTTTCTTTGCCTTACAGAAGCTTTGCAATTTTATGACGTCCCATTTGTCAATTCTTGATCTTAGAGCGTAAGCTATTGGTGTTCTCTTCAGGTGTATTTCTAATAGGTCTGCCTTTATATGCTACTTGACATTTTTACCCTCACTGCTTTTAAAATTCTTTCTTTGTTTAGTGCATTTGGTGTTTTGATTATTCTGTGACAGGAGGAATTTCTTTTCTGGTCCAAACTATTTGGAGTTCTATAGGCTTACTGTATGTTCATGGGCATCTCTTTCTTTAGGTTAGGGAAGTTTTCTTCTATAATTTTGTTGAAGGTATTTACTGGCCCTTTATGTTGGGAGTCTTCACTCTCTCCTATACCTATTATCCTTAGGTTTGGTCTTTTCATTGTGTCCTGGATTTCCTGGATGTTTTGGGTTAGGATCTTTTTGCATTTTGTGTTTTCATTGACTGTTGTGTCAATGTTTTCTATGGTATCTTCTGCACCTGAGATTCTCTTCTATCTCTTGTATTCTGTTGGAGATGTTTGCATCTATGGCTCCTGACTTCTTTCCAATTTTAGATCCTTGATGGTTTTGTTTGATTCCTTCACCTGTTTGGTTGTGTTTTCCTCTAATTCTTTAAGGGACTTTTTGTTTCCTCTTGAAGGGCTTGTACCTTATTTACCTGTGTTCTCCTGTATTTCTTTAAGGGAGTTATTTATGTCCTTCTTAAATTCATCATGAGATATTATTTTAGATCTGAATCTTGCTTTTCCAGTGTGTTGGGGAATCCAGGACTTGCTGTGGTGGGAGTACTAGGTTCTGATAGTGCCAAGTAGTCTTGGTTTCTGTTTTTGGTAAGATTCTTGCATTTGTCTTTTGCCATCTGGCAATCTCTGGTGTTAGATGTTCTTGCTGTCTCTGGCTGGAGCTTGTTCCTCTTGTGGGTCTGTAACCTGTGTCAGCACTTCTGAGAGATCAGCTCTCTCCTTTTAAGACCTGTGCACAGAGGGCTGCGAATCAGCCTTCTCTCCTGGGTGCAGATGGAAGCAGGAAAGACCCTGTCTCTGTTCTCTGCTGCCTCTGTGGCCTGTGCCTCCTGGCTGGTTCCACCTTAGACATTAACTTATTTTTTAACCTGCTTCATTGGCTCAATCACTGGGCATGTCTAATCTACCAAGGCTAGTGTCCCTTCCCAATTCTCTTAGCTCAGGACCCTAAATATGCCTTCATCTTTAGTTGTTTAGTTTCCTTCTCCTTGTTCAGCAACCCAAACCTACCCTCTGCTTAATTATGTTTCTAATCTCCCACCTGGGCAACTGGCCTATGGCCTCTCCACCCAAGATCTCACATAGCTGGTCACTCGCTTTTTTCCCCTCTAAAGCATGGTGAAAATCTCCCTTCCTCCCCTGTATCTCTTAGCCTATGTCCAGGGACCCAGAAGTCCCACTTCTGTCCTTAAACCCAACAATTAGCCCCTGGCATCTTTTTTGATTGATCATGATCCAATTGGAGATCAGGACCTTAGAATCAGAACCAACCTCTACACTGCTCAAACATTGCTTTAAGTCAATAGGAAGACATTATTAGCCAGCTGGTGACTTCACTGGGTGTTCAGGATACCAGTGTAGCACCAAGCCATTCACAGGGTAAGATTTTAAGAACAACAACAAAGTCCTGAGTTGACATACTTTCAGTTAACAAGAATTGTTGGCCAGAAGCAGAGCTACAGAAATCCAAAAGCAAGGCTAGCACATTTAGAGACTTTCCCATAACCATGGACTTTGATGAATTAGACCTTTGTTTTAGTTTTGGCAGGTGGTGCTGTTTATGTGCTGAGGTTTCGTGGGTGGTGGAGGCAGGAATCTGAATGGCACTTCTATCATGGAGTCAGTTGAGCTAATGTCTGAGTGCCTACTAAGGTCTGGGGCCCTGTCCCACTTCTATATATGGAACTTCAATTTAAAATTATATATGTACATGCAGCTAGATGAGGTGATCAGTGTTTTGTGCTGGTACTGACATAGAGGCAGTGAACATAGTTCATTGTGAATTAATATTTAATGATTTTAATTGCATGAAATCTGTGGCTTCCAGTCAGAGAAGAAAAAGACACAATATAAATGAAAGATATGCAATGAATGGGGGAAGATATTTGTAAAAAAGGATGGAAACTCAAATATCTAAAATACTATAGAAATAAGTTAAGCTGTATTAATAATGATCTTATATTTATATGTCATATACATGTATAATAGATATTTATTTGTCATCCCAAAGAACAGTAATTATCAAACTGGATAAAAATAATCCTCCTATATTCTGTTTTATATGAAAACAATCCTCCTATATTCTAATTCAAAAATGACATCCATAAAAGCCACATAAAAAGATTGAAAACAAAATTATAGAAAAGATAGCTATCTTAATTAGAGTTACTCTAGCTGTAATGAAATACCATGACTAAAGAAACTTGTGGAGGAAAGGGTTTATTTGGCTTATGTTTCCACATCACATCTCATCATCAAAGGAAGTCAGAATAGGAACTCAAAGAGGGCAGGAACCTGGAAGCAGGGGCTGACACAGAATCCATGGAGGGGTGCTGCTTATTATTTTGCTCATCATGGTTTATTTAGCCTCATTCCTATAGAACATAGGACCACTAGCCAGGGATAACACCACCCGCAATGGGCAGGGTCCTCCTCCATCAATCACTAATTAAGAAAATGCCCTACAGGCTTGGCTACATCCTGATCTTATGGAGGCATTTTCTCAACTGAGGCTCCTTCCTCTGATGACTCTAGTTTGTGTCATGCTGACTAAAACTAGCAATACAATAGTTCAGACAAACATCATTCAGAAGAAATATAATATAGAGTATTAATGTCAGCTAAAAAAGAAATCATGTTAAACCTGAAAGGAAAAAATGAAGACCTTCAGTTTTAAAAAATAGATCTAGAATAAGCCTAAAAAATACTAACAAAAAGTTCACAGAGTCACTAGCAGTAATTTACAAATATCAATAAGTGGAATTTTGACAAAAACTCATTAGATAAAATCGAATAATCATATGAAGATTGAGTCACCACCCCATGAGCACACCACATGACATTCCAAGTCAGAAAAGGCATTCCCGTGGTAAACCCAGAGAAATTCTTACAGAAACTATTTTCTAGATCATAAATTCTCAATAAATTTATAAGAATCAACATCATACATACACACTATAGAGTATCATCATCTGATCAGAAGTCAAACAAAATTAACAGCAGAAGGACAAATATTCCTAAAGTGATATAAATACACTTTGGGTAACTTGATGTCAATTACAATGGAAATGAGAAAATATTTAAGTTCATACAGACATATTAACAGGAGATGCACAAATGGTACTCAATGCTAAGTGCAGAAGCAAATGTTTACTTTAAAAAGTGGGAAAAAAGGGGGTTTGCAGCCCCATAGGTAGAGCAACAATATGAACCAACCAGTAGCCCCAGCTCCTAGGGACTAAACCACCAACCACAGAGTACACATGGAAGGATCCATCGCTCCTGTGAAGGCTTGATGCCCCAGTATAGGGGAATGCCAGGGGCAAGGAGCCAGGAGTGGGTGAGTAGGGGAGCAGGGGGGGGAGGGATAGGGGATTTTCAGAGGGAAAGGAGGAAAGGGAATAAACATTTGAAATGTAAGTATAGAAAATATCTAATAATTTTTTTTAAAAAATAACATAAAGTGGAAAAAAGCAGGTGTAGTAGCCCATACCTTCAATCTTTGCACTAGGGTGACAAAGGTTGGTGAATCTCTGAGTTCCAGGCCAGCTTGGTCTACACAGTGAGTTCCAAGACAGTCAGGACTACAGTCCAAACACCTGAACTGAGTTGGTTTCACAGGTGAACTTTATTAACCTTCAAGGGACAAGAAGAGCTTGCAACCATGTTTGTTGTCTAATTCTAGTCCCTGGCATTAAAATGAGGGAAGTGAGGAAAAGAAACTTATAAACCAATTATCTTTATGCACACAGATTTAAAAATCCCATAGGAAAGAGAGATTGGATATAAATTCAGCATTATTCTTTTGTAATAAGCTAGCAAAATGTGAATGACATTGGTAGGCTACCATGGTAAAACATCTGTGTACAGTTGAACTTGAAAATGCTGATAACTGAATTGTGTATAGGACAAAGACTAAAGTAGACACTGAACTTTTCAAAATATATATCTCAAATAAAGTCATTTAAGGAGACAAAAAAATTAAAAGTATTCATGTTGGACTTACAATTATGTTGTAAAATTGTGTTTGATTCATGTTTTTAAAAAATATTTTTAAAATTGACATCATAAGAAAGGATGTTAAGGAATTTTTATGACATTATTACTATTTAAGTTATGTTTCTCTAGTGACAAACTTATTGCTATTATGTATTTTAATATTGCATATTGATATAGTATTCTATATTATACTTATAACAGAAATTAAGACTTCATAATTCATAACTACATTGTCTGGTATCAAATCCAATCTCTGACTCTAGGGAGGTTGTTCAAGGGTTAAAACCACTAGCTTCTTTTCCAAAGGATTGGTGTTCAATTTCCAGCACCTCATATGGGTTCCCAACCATCTGTACCAGCGAATGGGGCACTCTCTTCTGGCTCCTGCAAGCACCAAGCAAACACATGGTACATAGTCATACATGCTAGCAAAACACACATTCCCATATTTTTTAATCCAACCTCTATCTTTCTTATTTGAATTACTGGGAAAATTGCCTGCCCTATCCATTCTTCAAATTCCTCATTTACAAGAAAGCAGGATAAGTGAGTTCCTGTGTGTAGACCTATTCTGTTGGCCAGCATATTTTAATTGACAAATAATAGCTATAGATAACAAACCAGATTTGTTATATAGAGGACTTCAAATGTTAATAATACAACATCAATAAGTACAAGAATAGTTATGATATTTTCTAAGATTATGGCTCATAATATATTTGAAAATAAATAAAAATTTCACAGCACTTACATTAAAATTTTTGTCACGTCTCACAGGATTGAGAATTGTAGTTCTCGTTTTGGGATTTAGAAATGATCTACAATTGGTATGGAAACAGAAACGTTTTGCTGAGGAAAACTTAAAAATTGCTTGATCCTGCAGGCTCAGAGCTTTGTGTTAGATAATAACACACTTGGGACACGCAAAGGTTATATGAGCCAGTGTAGAATATAAAAAGCTGTACCAGTGGTTGTCTGGCAACAGGCTATTTTCTGAGAAGGCTGTCTTAATGAAATGCAGTCTTGATGTTCGGGGCTGGTGATTTTTCATTCATTATCAAATAAATATAGAAGATTTCCTGCCCAGGACTCTCATGCCAAGAATTAGATGACCCCCACAAAACAAGCTCAGCAAATCCTCATGATGTCAATTCACTAGGCTGTTTTCAAGGATTGTAGCAGACCTTGGCTGTTTCTTTTTAGCAACATTCCCACAAACTGAGAGAGAGGAACTCTGCCCTACCTACCCAAGAAAGAAAGTAAATGTAGCTCGGTATGCTGCTTTTCCTTTAACTAAAAGAATACTCCGATAAGGGCAGACAATACAGACTGTGAAGATCCTGTCATGCAAGCATGAGGGGCCAAGTTCTGTCCCTAGAACAGACATTAGAAGCCCAGAGGTGGCCCAGTATGCTTGCAATCCCAGTATGACTGGGCAGGGAAGGGGCAAAGACATGAAGATGAATGGGGCTTGCTCGCCAGCCAGCCTAGCCCAATTGACAAGCTACATACTGAAGAGACTCTGCCTCGTATAAGATGAATTGCCATCCTAACAAATGACATTAGTAAATGACCCCTCACCTCCATTCATTCATGTACAAACCCACACACACATTCACAAACATGCACACATATCTACAGAATGACGTTTTCGGTAGAAATAGAATAGACTTGACTGTTTCTTTAGGTCCAAACATATGTGACACAATAATTTAAATCTAAAGTAGGAGTGTAGAGAGTCAGGTGAGGAGCACTGAGCATCATTTCCTTGGGAAAGGGTGTATCCTCTGCTATTGGCATTGAGCAGGAGGCAGAAGGTCCTCAGCATTGTGGGACTTTATCTGCTGAGATCTGGGTTTGTACACACACACAGCCTCAATACTGTCTGCATTCTCTGCTAGACCGTTAAGCTTGGTGAAAATTGGCAGGAGATAAAATCAGAAGCCTGTGTAGGAATTGACATGATTTTAACTGAAGAAAGGATAGCATTTGGATTTACTATATAGAAACAGTAAGAAATCTTTCTACAACACACTATCACTGCTTCAGTTTATCTCTGCATTTGGCTCCATGAAGCACTTTACTGAATTGATTTGTCTTATATTTAGAACATGAGATCTTTAAGCATAGTGCTTATTTTGAATATTGTATATCTGGGGCACTCTGCATACAGTGGATAATGTAATATAGGTATTCAATAGCTCACTTAATGCAAGTTTTTACTTTATTTTTTGTCTGCAAATAAAGGGGCAGTTATCGCCAGCCACGTTTTTTTTCCTGTCCCCTGAGGCTATGTCTTGATGTTCCATTTGCCCTCCCTAGAAACACTGCTATTGTACTTGTGAGAAGCCACTTCAAAGCCACAGCTCTATTTGAGATCTTCTTTCAAAAGATAGTAACCAGAGTTGGAAAGGCACCATGCCCCACACAGGTGGTATCCATCTAGCTGTTATCTATTGTCACACAAAGATCCTAAGCCTTCTGGTTTCATTTGCAACATATCCTGTACTCTGAAACTATGTAACAACACATCCAACTTCCTGATTGACTCAGCTAGTAGCTGTAGGTATACTAATTAGCCACATGTAATAATTGTGCAGTTGTTCAGGTTGATAAGAGAACCTTGACAAGAGCCTTCAGTGTTCATGGTTATGCCTGTGTTCCAGTGTGGCTGACTCTGCGTGAACAATGAGTAGCCTAGTACCTGTACTATTCCAAGCTTCTATTTCCTCCTTTCAAACCACCATGTTGAAACAGTAGATGGAAAGTACAGAAGACAGAAAAACATGACTCATCATCCAACCAAAACCTGTGACTAAGTTTGGGGGAAAGCAAGGTGCTTTGAGCCAAGAGGCTATGACTGTTAACAGAATAAGCTTGTTGGATAATACCTCTCAAACTACACAAATTCAGCAGAAAACCATTTTTAAAAGAGAAAAGTAGAAAATGCAGAATATGGAAACATAGGAACCACAAGTGAGCTAAAAATAGAAGTTAAGCTGGAAAGGAAAAAAATGAAATATTTGTGTAAATAATGAGAGTTACTGCTACTGATTTTCTCCATAGGAGTTGTTCCCCCAAATGGAGTATAAGAGGTGATAGTTGATTAGCAGTTTAGTCAACCCAGTGTAGTAGCAGGTTGAAATTATAGACATTTTAATACATGCTATCTCAGTGTATTTTGAATTTATAATTACATCATTATGAATAAAGTTTAATGTATTTTCAGGTTTAAGAGCTGTTCAAAACACATGTATCATTAGTATATATTGCCTGTTCATCCGTTTGGATTAATTTCTCATTGAACTTTTACTTTCCCCATTTTCATTTGCCTTTGCTACAGGGCAGAAATTTCTAATCTTTATTTAAATAAGTGAATAAATTTTTCTCTCTTTGAAAATTTCTGCATTTTTGATAGCATAGATCTGCTATCTCATAACAAGACTGCAGTTCTTGGAAAATGTTTTTAAACAAATTCCTATGCGACTTGCCTTGGGATTTCTATTTCTGTTATTCTCTAATGGAGCCAAAAGTCTGGTTGGTGATCTCTGTCTAGCTCCATCTACTACATATTTAATAAGTGAGTCACAGTACCAGCAACTCAAATGTCACATGCCACTGAATCACCAGAATGTACAGCTCTCCACAAATCTCCAAAGGAAAGATGCCATCATTTTGAATACTTAAAACAGTTCACATGGGCACAATGTTGAAATTAGTTATTCAGAAATGGAAGCAGGAGAATAGCACTTTTTCCCATGGTCCCTTTCCAGGAACACTTGTCACTGCCTTTCCCAAATAGATCCTTGCTCATCAAACATGGAAGGGTAGTGTTGCATTTCAGACAAAGGTTACAAAAGGATGCCAGCTTGGCCTCTGGTCTTCTGGTCAGTAGACTTCCCTACATCATTTACTCTATCAATTCAAAGCTTATTGATTCACTAGACTATTCTTTACCCCAACTCTTTTCATTACCACATCCTTAGTGGCCGTCCATCCCCACTGCAAATGCCTGAATGTTAACCCAAGTCAAATCAATCATAACTTGTAAGAGTGACTCAGCATGTCCTAAAATCTCCCCCAGATGATTTCTTAAATATAAATAAATATATATTTTACAAATATATTTGTTTTTACCTTAATGATATATACATAGGTATATGTGTATATATGTATGTGTGCATATATATATGTATATACATATACATACACATACACATATCTATTTAACCACTAAAACCCATGCACACTGAAGAACAAGAAGAAGGATACCAACAGAATGTGTGTGTGTGTGTGTGTGTGTGTGTGTGTGTGTGTGTGTGTGTTTTGAGATAGGGTCTCTCTATGTAGCCCTGGTTGCCTTGGAACTCACTCTGTAGACCAAGCTGGCCTCAAACTCAGAGACTCACCTGCCTCTGCCTCCCAAGTGCTAGGATTAAAGGCATGTACCACCATTGCCCACCTTACAAATATTTTTGAAATAATTCTTACAACATAATTTTAAGCATGAAATTAGAGTTAAGAACAGTTTGTCTGGCTCAGTCTTTCTATCTAAACCACTAAAACCCATGCACACTGAAGAGCAAGAAGAAGGATACCAACAGAATTCAGACAAACCAAGAGACATGCTTTTGGAGAATGTGGTAACACCATCTCTACATAAATTTTGCATAAAATAATTTGTTTTTTCTAGAGATCAGCAGGAAGAAGTTATTACATTTTGACACTTTAATTTGTTTTTCTAGAAAGTCCTAAAACTTCTCTTCATTTTCATAGCTGTAAAGGATAAAGTAACAGTTACAGTATCAGCTGACTTTCATTCATGGTTCTTGGTACACACTACAAATAAAGTGAGGAATTTCTTCAAATAGTCAGATGCATTTTCTAATGAAGACATTTCGTCACACAGAAAGAATGTCCCTCTCTCTTCCTGGATGTATAAATGCAGATGAATGGTCTAATGGATAATTTGTATGCTATCTCTGCATACTGGCTGCTGGCGTTTATAGCCAAGCTTTTGAACAATAACTGCTGTTTCCAAACCTAACAATTCACTTTCTGTTTACTACAGCATTTTCCATATCAGATTTATTTGACCTAAAAATAGAATTTCCTCATTTCTAGTCATTTTCTAAATTTCCTCCTTTGGTATGAAGCCTTTCTTTCTCTCTTCTACCACAAACTAATTCTGTCTACAGTCCTACTCAGCAGTTCCAAATAAGAAATCTTTTCAAATCAAATTTATCAGCACAAATGAAAATTTTAATTATGCCAATGGTAATACTATTTAGTTTACTGTAGAAAAAGCTAAATAATGCCTATAGTTTGGCAAACTGTAACATTAAATTCAATACATGTCAATTCTATATTATTATGTGTCCTAAAAATAAATTCCTATTAACATATATGTAATAAATTCTAAGAATAAATTCATAGAAGTTTTGAACATAATGTTTTTCTTTTTGAGATTTTTCTCTTTTTTTCTAAATTTTATTTATTTATTTAGTTAGTTAGTTTACTTATTCACTTTACATCCTGCTCACTGCCTCTCTCCTGGTCACCCTCTCCCACAATCCTTCCTCCATCCCCTCATCTCCTCTTAGTTGGTAGGGTCCCCCCTACATATCCTCCAACCCTAACACTTCAAGGCTCTGTGAGGCTAAGTGCTTCCTCTCCCACTGAGGCCAGACAAGGCAGCCTCCCTAGAAGAACATATCCCACATATAACCAACAGCTTTTGAGATAGCCCCTGCTCCAATTGTTCAGGTTCCACATGAAGACCAAGCTGCACATCTGCTACATATGTGTGGGGAGGCCTAGGTCCAGTATGTTTTTCATTTGGTAGTTCAGATTCTGAGAACCCCAAGAATCCAGGTTAGAGTGCCTGGGAGGGCAGTCATCTCTGGATGCTGTAGGACTGGCTGCAAAATTTGGGCCCAAGGTTTGCTCAGGGCACCAGCCCAGACAGACAACCTGAGCCACTGGGCTGGCAGAGTTCCTGAGTGCCTGGGTCCTGCTGGTTCCAGTTACTCCAGTGTTGGGACAGATGTTGTGTCCTTCTCACCTCTGATCCTGGGTGTGTTAGAGCACCTGGGAGTGGAACTTTCTCTGGGTGTTGTAAGACTGGCTGTAAAGTTTGCGCCCGAGGTCTGCTCAGAGCACAGGCCGGCCCAGACAGACCAGAAGCAACCCCCACCACTGGGCTGGCGGAGTTCCTGTGTCCTAGCATAATTTCTTTACTATACTATAAATATGTACACAATGATGAGTATAATCCTCACCCCTCATCATGGAAACTTTTTGCCAACAGAAAGAGATCATTATAGAAAACCACAACCAATCAAAATAATGAGTTGTAGAACCCAGTCCCAAGCATACATCTGTATAACAACTACCTCACCCAAGACTCTGAGGTCATTGCTTAAGAGGTCAGGGAGGTTGTAAGAAGCAGACGATCAGAGAGTTTTCTATGACATTGTGCCTCCTAGTAATGTTTGAAGCTACACTCATAAAGGCTTACCCATATGACTCCCTAAACATGAGATGAACAAGAACAACAGACATGCCAATGTGGATGGAGGAAAAGCCATGAGACCTTGACACTACACAAAGAACTAAGGAATGCTGATAATGGAAGAAAAAGTCTTCATCAGGAAAGAGCATGCCAATTGGTTATCCAATACCAAATAGTCAGTCCTGAAAACATACATTCAAGTAACATTATGCAGTCTATGCAGCCTTTATTTAGGAATAAGTACACCTATATGTATGTAACAACAATTAGTAAATAGGCTATGAGTTTTCAAGAGAACAGAGAATGCTATGTGGTAGAGTTTGGAGAAATGAGAGGGGAGAAATGATGTGATTATATTATAATCTCAAAAAGAAATAAGATAAGAAGTAAGAAATTTCAATCAGAAATAAGTCCCTTGTTACTTTGTTCAGACTGACCTAGAACTAACAAGGTATTATAGACTGGCCTCAAACTCTAGAGCAGTGGTTCTCAACCTTCCTAATGCTGTGAGCCTTTACTGGAGTCCCTCATGCTGTAGTGACCACGACCTATAAAGTTATTTTCACTGCTACTTCATAGCTGTGTTTTTGCTACTGTTCTGAGTCATAATTAAATATCTGTGTTTTCTGATGGTCTTAGGCAACCCTGTGAAAAGGTCACTCAAGTCCTACAGAGATTGGGAACCACACAGGTCAAGAACCACTGGTCTAGATCCTTCTTCCGAAGCCTTCCAAAAAGTGACTGAAGAGCACCAACTTGCCCAGCTAAAGGATGGTAATGGTAAGTCAGAAGTTTATCTAAACATCAAGCTCTTGTGAGACAAACAGGACATGCCTTTAAATGGTTTTAAACATAAAGATCTCCTTGACAACAAGATTTTCATATTATTTAACTACAAACATCTAAACTAGAAAAAATGATATTAAGGGACAGCTTTTCAAATTTATTAACTTCGAAATTTTTATTTACATAAGATGTGGTTACTTACAAAAGTTCATTAAATGTCCAATAAATTTGAATTCATTCCAATAAAACAACAAAATGTTCTTTTACCATAAATGATAATATGAAAATTGTGGAATATCTTGACTTCCTTGTAATTATCAATTGTGAGTCTTCTGGCAATTTTCAAACAAAACTATAAAAAAATAGGTAAATAAGAATTTTTCAAGTATACTCAGAATCAGCAAGATGGCTCAATGGTAAAAGTACTTGTCACTAAGTCTGATGACCTGAGTTCAGACCCTCGGCCCACATACCAGAAGGAAAGACTCACTCTCCATAGCTCTCCTCAGATTTCTACACACACACACACACACACACACACACACACACACACACACTATAGAAGATATGTGTCATAAAAATATTTTAAAGTATCTTTACTATAAAAATAAATTTCTAATATTTTCTCAAACTTGTAATTTTATTTAATATTTATGTGTAAAATATGTAAGTGTAAAGACTACCTACCCATCTCATTCTTTTGCTTCTTGCAGAAATATATAGCCAAAGTAGTCATCATTGTGAAACAACAGGGCTTTGTTTTCATTTTCCTTTATTGTTGATTTTTTCTTTTTTAGTGCATTCAAATGTCTTTTTACCTCCTAGCTTTATTTTTTATACTGCATATCACTTTAAAATGAGGACTGTCAGTTCTCCTTTCATTTTAACAATGTGTGACTCTTACATAGCACTTAGGGTTAATTGAAATTTTCTATCTAGCAACATTCTGAAACCTGAAGATCAAGTATATAAATAAACTGGTATCATTATTTCCACTTATGATGTTCTTTTGAATTAGCTACAAGAGTCTGAGTCTTGTGTCTCCTCAGCCTGATAATCAAATATAAAATCTTTATTATGGTAATATTGTAAAGCATAAATTTTATTTTTAATGAGAAAGATATGATGTCCTTAAATGTGCCATAATAAAAATAAATACTTTTTGTCTACAAACAATTAAGTGTACAAGGTTTTAGAATTTACTAAAATTACCATACTATAAATACTTATGTCCTTATTTAAGTGTCTATATCTATGTCTGAAACAAAGTATCTGTTGAGTTACATAGAATAATTTTTCATTAATTAATTTACTTTATATCCAGATCACAACTTCCCCTCTCTCCTCTCCTCCTAGTCCCTCCCTCTCACCTCACCTTCCACCATTCCCTGTCCCTTTCTCTTAAGAGAAGGAAAGGCCTCCCATGGATAGCAACCTTCCTTGGCATATCAACATGCAATAGCGCTAGGCACATCTTTGCTTATTGAGGGTAAACAAGCCCAGTTAGGGGAAAGGGATCCAAAGGCTGTCAGAAGTGTCAGACCATCCCTGTTCCTGCTGTTAGGGGTGGACCTGAAGACTAAGCTGAATGTCAGTTACGTATATGTAGGGAGCCTAGGTCAGCCCCATGCATGCTCTCTGGTGGGTAGATCAGTCTCTGTGAACACTTATGGGTCCAGACTAGTTGGTTCCACAGGTTTTCTTGTGGTGTTCTTGACCTCTCAGGCTTCTTCAATTTTTCCTTTTCCTCTTCCACAAGATTCCTGGAGCTCTGCCTAATGTTTTGCTATGTGTCTCTGCATCTGTTCCCATCAGCTGTTGGTAATAGTGTGAGGAGTGGACCCTCTTTCATAAGTGGGCCTAACCTGAGCCAGTCATTGGTTGGCCAGTACCTCAATTTCTGCTCCACCATTATACCTACACATCTTGTAAACAGGACAATTGTGTGCCCAATGTTTTATGGCTAATTTGGTGTCCCCATCCCTCCATGAAAGTCTTTGTGATTATAGGAAGTAGCTGTTTCAGGTTCCATATCCCTTATTAGGGACCCTTAGCTAGGGTGACCCTCAGAGGTTTCTGGGAGTTTCCATTGTCCTAGGTTTTTAACTAGTCCAAGAGATCCCCAAACCTACTGATTCCAGTTCTCTTTCCCAGTTCTGTCTCCTTCCATCCTCCCCAGACTCAAACCTTCCTGTTACCTCCCTATTCCCTCTCGCACCCTGTTATATAAGCATATGCATGCTGATATAAGTAGAGGTGATATGAATAGATATATAGTGGTATAGAAGCATAGAGGGATGCAGAGCATCCTCTGCCATTAGCACATTGGCATTCTATTCTGCTCTCTTTTTGTGTGACCTAGAACTTGTCTTGGAATTTCCCTTCCACTCAGGTTAAAGGAAAACTGTATTCCTTGCCTTATAAAGTATGCAAAACAGAACCCAAGCCAGATTCTCTTAGCACAGATTTAAATGTTTTATGGCAAAAGGTCAAAACTTGGATGTGGAGATATGTGAAAGGTTTTGAAGGTGGCGTATCTGTGTTTTTGTATTCTCCATTAATGCATAGCAGCTCTGTAATACTGAGATAGATCTTACTATTGAATAGCAGGTAGCTTTATATCTATAACTGTGAAGAGTTTGTTGTTTAGTTTGGGAGTGTTGTAGTTCAGAAGGAAACCATCAATAAACAATGTACAAAATGTGACCAGCAGATGGAAGACAGTCTCATTAACAAAATATAGTCAGAAGACACAAAAGATACAAAAGTAGATTCCATGGCTGTAAATGAGTCACCTACCTAATGTAACCAGTCATCTGATGATTATCAACTGCCTTAGTCCACCCAATATCATGGTGGCCAGAGATGATAGGTCTCTATCATTAGTGTCCAAGCGTAAGCTGAGAAGCCAAGTCAGAGACGCAATAGATGCTATGTAAAACAAAGAATTAAGTTAACTTCACAACTCCTCTTTGCTAACTTATTATTTCTCTGATGTGATGGATTAAAATTACCTCAGCACATGAAATAGAATACAATTTTGCATATTGTATTTAAAGATTGCTATGCTAATCCATATGAAGAAAATGTCGGCATTATTACATTGAAGTATAAAAGCTATTTATTTATGAGACTAGTATTCTGTTCATACTTCCTGCACATACTACAAAAGGCAAATGCTTCAGAGGGTAAGTGAAGTATTTCTGCTTTTAAAATGTCTGAGCAATCAATACATGGCCAGTCATAACATTTGATTATCTCTGAATGTCTGATCAAAATGGTCTACTGAAAGCCTCTAATAATGTGGCAAGGATCCACTTGAAACTGATGCCACTTCAGCTGCATGAGCTGCAGATTCTCTCATGCTTTCCCTCCTATTCTTCATGTCACTGCACCATCAACAATCTTGGAAGATGCTTTCGATTTCCAGTCATACTAGAACAGCATGACCAGGAAAATTCCCATCAATGCTGAGGCATTTAGAGCACAGTGAGCCCTCCCAGGATAGCCATGCCACTCTTATGCCAGTGGACTGTCTTGCCAGGCTGGTCATTGTTGAAGCTTCATAATACATGGAGCTAGAGACAAATATTCTAAGTGAGGCAACCCAGTTACAAACAGAAAACTTCACACTTTCAATGCTGGATGCCATCTTTGAACTTTTAGGTATGTGTGCATCACATGAAATACAAACATATTTGAAGTTGAAGTGAAGAAATTAGTAAAGGGCCAGGGGGCTTAAAGAGATAGAATATAGAACACAGTAATATAACTATTCAAGAGGAGTAGGGAAACTAGAAGGATTGAATGGGGTTGTAGATGAAAAGGAAGAGTAGAGGGAAGGCCATGAAAAGGGATAATGAACACTAAAGAAATTTGAGAAAACAAAGCATGTTAGTATATGCCTTTGTTATCAGCACTCAGGATGTGCAGGCAGGGGGATATCTGTGAGTTCAAGGCCACTATGGTTTACATTGGAAGTTCCAGGACAGCCAAAGCTACATAGGGAGACCTGGTCTATAATAATAATAATAATAATAATAATAATAATAATATGGTTTTTAAAAGTTATTTGGAATCCTAATACTGTAGATACTCTCTAAAATGTATACATAGACATCTACAAAAAAAAAATGGAATTAGCCTACAATGATGCAATATTGTCCTTACTAGATACCAAAGGCCAACAATTAGTCCAGTAAGTAGCAGGAATAGTTTACTTCTTCTGGAGTTGTTGACCAGTGAGGTCACATAAACCCCAAAATATTGCAGGCTATTACCATTGCTTGGTTATCTTCTAGAGCATGATAATAATATGCTATTAGGAACACTACCACATACTTGAGACTTAGAACATGGAGATCTCAAGCACAAATAGGAAGCTACCCCTACTGAATAACTTTCATAGTGCTAGCGCTTACTTAGCAAGTGCAAGGCCCTGGGTTCGGTCCTCTGCTCTGGAAGAGAAAAAAAAAAAAAAGAGTCATGCATGCCTCGGGAAGAGAAGCATAATCACCAATCTCAACCAGCTGTAAACTAGGAGGTTTTTGTTTTGTTTTGTCTTGTTTTGTTTTGTTTTGTCGGTTTTTTGAGACAGGGTTTCTCTGTATAGCCTGGCTGTCCTGGAACTCACTCTGTAGACCAGGCTGGCCAGGAGCTCAGAAATCTACCTGCCTCTGCCTCTGCCTCCCAAGTGCTGGGATTAAAGGTGTGTGCCACCACTGCCCGGCAAACTAGGAGTTTTTAATTAGCTGAGAGTGAGTAGGAGATTTCAGTATAATGGATCTGTGCTTCTAGTCCCAGATGGGGCCTAGGGCTACAGCAAGACCCTGGAGTTAACCAGAGAAGCAAAAGCAGGTACATGACTTCATGGGACAGGGGCCATCCAAATGCACTTCCTTTCAGAAGGAAGAGTAGGAAGAAGAAGGCAGCAGCGTCAGGTGCTGTGAAGAATTGATAACTAAGAACTGATAGTACCTGTGTTTGCCACCCCTACTAACAGAAATTAGATGGACTTTGATGCAGGTCAGTGTCCTAGGTTGCTAAGCACTTTGTCAGAGCAAAGTGTGGAGATAGCTGAGACCTGGGGAGGTCACAGGCTGCTAAGCTGTTCTTATGCTTGCAGAGGGCAGGTCTGTGAACTTAGGAAGAATGGGTTTAGGGAGAAAACTTTGATAGAGTTTATCTGTAGTGTAGACTAAGAATCTTCAATCATTTCCTAAAGATAGAAATTAATTTGAACTCAGGAAAATGAAGCACTGTTTTGAATTCTTGTTTGAAGCCTGAGAAATTTCTGCCCATCACATTCAACGCCAAATCAACTAACTGACTTAAGCACATTCACCTTTCACTCTTACAATCTTTTATGGTGGTTAATTATGATTGCTAACTCAGTCAGATTGAAAAACACCAAAGAGATTATAAAAGGGCACCTCTTGCATCTGTGAGGGAGTTTCCAGGGATGTTCAGATACTGAGATACTAGGCTAATTAATGGCCCAGTAATGAATCCTTGATGGATTCATACTTTGGTGGCTTTATTGAGAAATGATAGTGCCAGAGAGATGGCTCAGTCATTAAACGCTAGGCTCAAAGCCAAAAATAAAGAGAAGTGGGAAAAACAGAAGGTGGGAACTTTAGAGAAAGTAGGTGGGTCACTGGGGGTGTGTCCTTGAGGTTACATGTGGCCAGGTCTCCTTCCCTTTCTCTGTTTCCTGTACAACAAAGGTGAATTCCCTCTGTCATATATTTCCACTTCCATGATGTCATGCTCCTGTGTGGTGATTAAGTGACCATTGTCTGAATCCTTAAACTATTAAGAATAAAATAAATCCTTTTAAGTTGTCCTTCACTATTTTATTAGTCACAAGAAATGTAACTGAATAACAAGGACAAACGCTCCACTATGTTCATAGCAGCCTTACTTATAATAGCCAGAGCTGGAAACAACCCAGATGTCCCTCAACAGAGTAATGGATACAGAAAATTTGGTACATTTACACAATGGATTACTACTCAGCTATTAAAAACAATGATTTCATGAAATTTGCAGGCAAATGGATGGAAGTTGAAAATATCATCCTGAGTGAGGTAATACAATCACAAAAGAACATACATCGTATGTACTCACTGATAAGTAGATACTAGCCAAAAAGAAGCTCAGAATACCCATAATACAACTCAGGAACCATATAAAGCTCAAGAAGAATGAAGACCAAAGTGTATGCATCATTCCTTGTTAGAAGGGAGAACAAAATACACACCAGAGATAGCAGGTGGGAGCGACTTGGGAGGAAGAAAGGATGTGGAGGGGGAAATGGAGGGCAGGACCAGGTGTGTGTGGGAGGAGATGAGGGTGATATACAGAGGGTCAGGAAATTGGACAGAGGTGTGTAGCAATGAGGGTTGGGGAACTGGGGGTAGTCACCAGAAGTCCCAGATACCAGGAAAACAAGAGGCTCCTAGGACCCGATGGGGATGACATTAGCTGAAATACCCAACGAAGGGGAGGGAGAACCTGTAGAGACCATATCCAGAAGTTAGGCAAGGCTCCTGGTTGAAGGATGAGGCCACCCACTCATCTCCAAAATTTTAACCCAGAATTGCTCCTGTCTAAAGGAAATACAGAGACAAAGAGTGGAGCAGAAACTGAAGAAAAAGCCCATCCAGAGACTGCCCCACCTGGGGATCCATCCCATCTGCAGACATCAAACCCAGACACTATTGCTGATGCCAAGAAGTGCTTGCTCACAGGAGCCTGATACAGCTGTCCCCTGAGAGGCTCTGCCAGAGCCTGACCAATACACATATGGATGCTTACAGTCAACCACTGGACTGAGCACAGTGAATTACAAATTCATCAGTCAAATGATCATGCAAATAAATATAATTTGGAGTTCTACAGGCTCTTCCTCATTATGAGGCATCCAGTTTCGTGGCAACTGTCTAATACTTGGAGAGTTCTGGCAATTTCTTTTGCCCTCACTGTGCCCAATGTCCCTTCCTACCTTCCTACTGTTGCCCTGCTCTCAAACCTCCAATGCTTGTCACCCCTGAGAAATTTATTTGCCATCCCTTTAATCTATTCTGTCTCATATTGCTTCTTCCCAACATCATTTCAGAATTCTTTTATAGAAAGGTTTTTTATTAAGAAAGATGTTCACTGACAATCAGTCATAAGCAGTAACGCAGAAAGACCCTTTACAAGAATCTCTTAGAAGGAGATGTTAGAAAAATTGTGCTGTAGTATCATACAGTATCACAGCCAGTGGGTTGTGTCTGATTTATTTTTTGAGAGTTTTTGGTTTTACTTCTGTCTTTGTGTGTGCTGGTGTGTGTATAAATTCTCTCTAAATCAGCCATGTTGTTTCATGTACCTATTAACAATGTTAAGATAACTGATTTGCCCACATCAGCAGGATGCCAGGAGTCTGCATATTGCTGGTTTTAGTAGTTGTCTGTGTTTTCTTCCTCCCCAGACCACTATTGATTACATCTGACCACCATTAATTTATCCAAAAATCCTGATGTTTCAAAAATGTACTATAAATAAAACCTTTGGAGACTAGCTGCTTGTACTTTGCATAATCCTCTGAAGGTTGTTGTTTAAATTAGTACAGCCATTACCTTAATGACTGTTGGCTGCAAGAATGCACAATTTAATGATTTCATATAGAATTCATCCTGTTTTCTAAAAATGCTTGATTTGAGTGCCTTTGGTACCAATGTTATAGAACTACTACTTCATGACCTCACATACAAAAAAAATTGTTTAAAAATATGCTTTCTTTATCTCCCTGATACCTCAGTACTTAAATACAGCAAGCTAAAAAACAATCGCTTTTTGGGAAATTTTCCTTCATAGCTTTTTAAAAAGTTTTGTGGTTGAACTCCCTCTGGCTGGCATGTATCAGAGCTAGCACAGCAGAAGTCAGGGAACACTCAAGTGTTCCATCGTCTATCTTCTACAAAAAGATTCTCATCCTGCCTGAAAAGGACAAATCATCTGGGAAGTGACTGAGAAAAACTCACTCTGGGGCCTCAAAGAAGATCAATAAAATCAAAGCATTTAAAGGTGAATCCATTAACTACAGAAATTATATTCTGCCAAAATGTTTGTGTTTTTTTCCTATTCGCAATTCAGCATGTATTTTGATTAGATAGTACCCAGGCCTTTTCAGTTTTAAAATATTTTAAATAGCATCCCCCCCCCCCATTGTGTCACATATTACACAGCAGAACAAATGTAAGAGGTTATTTGACCTCCATTCTAAATTTACATTTGAATAATTGGAGTAGAATTGAGGTGCCAATGGTAGGGAACAAGATAAGATGGTCTCAGGGTCTTCACTGTGACTTCACATGCCACTCACACAAAAGTCTGTTTTTATAACACTATCACTTATTGAATTTATATACACAGCCCCTATATGTCTTCCTGTTCTGCTTATTTTTACATATTAATTCATGAAGAAATATTTACAGAAAATAGTCATGAAGATATTGAAGCTGCTCTCTTCATACATTCTTCAGTCTGGTCTAATGACATTTCTTCAGAAATTGTAATATACATTGATTGCTGCCTCCCAAAACCTTTTAGTGGGGGTGAGCTTCCCTAATTGTCTCTTGATTGGATCAATAAAGATGGCAGAAGCCAACAGCTGGGGGAAGATATGGAGGCGAGGTTTCTGGGTCCAAGGAGGAAGAGGAGGAGACAAGGAAGAGAAAGTGCTTTTTGGGTCAGGCTTTGGAGAGAGAGGCACAGATACCATGTAGACGTGGGGGCTATTAGAACCAGTGGTGGCCTCCACCACTGGATGAATTCCAATATAGAATAGCTGATGGATGAGTTTAGGACAGTAGATTCCAAGCCCAACAGTTGTGTGATCAGGCTGATTTTAAAATATTAAGATTGGTATTTTCCATCCATGACGTCTCAGGCAAGCAAGAGAGAGCACAACAACAGGGGGAGGGGGTGGATGGTCCTGTCACTGCTCCACTGATGAATTTGTGGGAAAAGCATTAGGTAGCAGCAGGGGCTGAATATATGGTAGGTTGGCAGCTGCTGATCACTACTAAAATTAGATGCAACATTTTAGTGTTTTTAAACTTCCCTCTGTTTGGGTGTGTCTGCAACTAAAATTTCAAAGTCATGTCTTTTCTTAAGTGAAAATAACCATGTCATAGAGATTTGGCTATGGTATGAGAGTAAAAATCTACCAATGTAAGATATAGACAAGCTATTGGACACTAACAAATCATTGATATTACTAATTCTCATATGGATCTTTTTAACAAAAATAGTTTGCCTTTATTCACACATTGAATGTAAACAGTAATAATGAATGTGTGATGAGTTTCTTGTCACCATGAGCTATCTGCTAGGGATGATGGAACAAGAATCTGGGAGCCAGGATTTTTGAGTACCATGGGACTTGATTTTCCTATCTTTGTTTCTCTGTTATTGGAATAAGTCACAGATTTGCTTGCGATTCTGCCAGATGAAACCAACTGCAATCATGACTAACAGAAGAACAGAAATTATGTATGTCAAATAAATAGTGTCTGCCTAAAACTGATGTGAACTGCCTATCCAGTCTCTATAATGTATTTCCTTGACTACTCCACTTCTTAGGATAGATATTAAAGAGTGGTCAACATCAAACTGAGGGTAGAGATCATAGATTTATCGGTCCATTTTATTAATGTTTATGGTACAGTTTAACCAAAATCTATATGTGGTGGTGAATGCAAACCCACCACACAGAAATTCCTCCTGGTTAAGAAGAGGGAAAGGGCTAATCCTGTGCCACAGCACTTCATACCCAAATACTGCCAGGAGAGAGCTGGTCTCCCAGGAGTACCAACACACCTGTGAGCACAGGTAAGACCACCACTTCTGCAAAATTCCTGGCACAAGGGGGACCTCCCAGAGCCACCAGGACACAGAAACCAAGGAACATCAGGAGACAGGATCCTTCCAGTTTGTGACTGCACCCAGAACTGACCCTGTGCACAATTCTCCATACCCAAATTCCTCCCAGAGAGAACTGGTCTCCCAGGAGTACTGACACACAGGCTTGCAGGAGGGACAAGTCACATTCAGACACAGCAAGACCAGCTAACACCAGAGATAACTAGATGGCAAGAGGCAAGGACAAGAACATAAGGAACAGAAACCAAGGCTAAGGGCTGGAGAGATAGCTCGGCCGTTAAGAGCACTGACTACTCTTCCGAAGGCCCTGAGTTCAAATCCCAGAAACTACATGGTGTCTCACAACCACCCATAATGAGAGCTGATGCCCTCTTCTGGTGCATCTGAAGACAGCTACAGTGTTCTTATTTATAAATAAATATTGGGGCTTGAGCGAGTAGGGCCGACTGGAGCGAGAAGGGTTGACCAAGTGAGCAGGGTTGACCAGAAAGAGCAGAGGTACTAAAAATTCAATTCCCAACAACCACATGAATGTTCACAACCATCTGTACAGCTATAGTGTACTCATATACAAAAAATAACAAATAAATAAAATCTTTTTAAAAAAAGAAAAGAAAAGAAAAAAGAAACCAAGGTCACTTGGCATCATCAGTTAGTTCTCCCATCACAGCAAGCCCTGGATACCCCAACATATCAGAAAAATAAGACTCTGATTTAAAATCACATCTCATGATGATGATAGAGGACTTTAAGAAGGACATAAATAACTCTAAAGAAATACAGGAGAACACAGGTAAACAGGTGGAATATCTCAAAGAGGAAACACAAAAAATCCTTTAAAGATTTACAGGAAAACACAACCAAACAGGTAAAGGAATTGTACAAAACCATCCAGGTCTAAAAATGGAAATAGAAACAATAAAGAAATCACAAAGGGAGACAACCCTAGAGATAGAAAACCTAGCAAAGATATCAGGAGTCATAGATGCAAGCATCTCCAACAAAATACAAGAGATAAAAGAGAGAATTTCAGTTGTAGAAGATACCAAAGAAAACATTGACACAATAGTCAAAGAAAATGCAAAATGCAAAAAGCTCCTAACCCAAAACATCCAGGAAATCCAGGACACAATGAGAAGACCAAACCTAAGGATAATAGGCATCCACATTTATAAGAGAAACTTTACTAAAGTTCAAAGCACACATTGCACTCCACACAATCATAGTGGGAGACTTCAACACCCAACTCACATCAATGGACAGATCAGGAAAACAAAAACTAAACAGAGGCACAGAAGTTATAACAGAAGTTATAAACCAAATAGATTTAACAGATATCTATAGAACAGTCCATTTTAAAACAAAAGAATATACCTTCTTCTCAGCGCCTCCTGGTACCTTCTCCAAAGTCGACCATATAGTCAGTCACAAAACAAGCCTCAACAGATAAAAAAAAGACTGAAATAATCCCATTCATCCTATCAGTTCACCACAAAGGCTGGTCTTCAATAACAACAAAAACAACAGAAAGCCCACATACACGTGGAAGCTGAACAATGCTCTATTCAATGATAACTTAGTCAAGGACGAAATAAAGAAATTAAAGACTTTTTTTAGAATTTAATGAAAATGAAGGTTCAACATACCCAAACTTATAGGACACAATGGAAGCAGTGCTTTCCTCTTAAGGAAAACTCATAGCTTCGAATGCCTCCAAAAGGAAACTGGGGAGAGCATACACTAGCAGCTTGACAGCATACCTAAAAGCTCTAGAACAAAAAGAAGCAAATACACTCAAGAGTAGATGGCAGGAAATACTCAAACGCAGGGCTGAAATCAACCAAGTAGAAACAAAGAGAAGTATACAAGGAATCAACAAAACCAGGAGCTGGTTCTTTGAGAAAATCAACAAGATAGATAAACCCTTAGCCAGACTAACCAGAGGGCACAGAGACAGTACCCAAATTTTAAAATTCAGAAATAAAAAGGGAGACATAACAAGAGAAATTGAGTACATTCAAAAAAATCATCAGATTCTACTACAAAAGCCTATACTCAATAAAACTGGAAAATCTGGATAAAAAGAAAACCAAATGATGTGAGGTTGGTGCACTTAACACTTTTTATTAATCCATGTATCTTTACATGACCTTTTTTGGCTTGCTCCCACTTTTAGGATTCTGTAGACACAGATGTGCAAATGCCCTTATGAGGAACTGCTTTCAAGTTTGGGAAGATGTGAATCATGTGCAGGTTATATTTTCAACTTTTGAGGAACCACCATACTCTCTTCTATAGAAACATGATTATATACACATATTGATAGTATAAAAAGATTGAATCTTCAAGAGCATTTTTTAGGGGGAATAGCCATCTCACAAATGTGTTAAAATGTTTAATTTTAGCTTTGTTGCTGCCTTGTTTTAGCTATTGTTTATTAGTCTTCAACTACATATGAAATGTTTTCCATCATGTCAATATGAGGGAACTGAGCTGGAGGGAATTTTACTGAATTTCCAAGGACGTTAGGTGAAGGCTGGGATTTGAGTCAGTTCTGTACCTGTGAACTGTGTGTGCTGAGTGATAATGCTTCTTCAGACTCAATGTCCCTGACTTATTTTGGGCTTCCATCTTATTTCTTATACAATTTTGGAAATTATCCTATTTTTTCCTTTTTGACACTAGGAAACATGAGCACTGATTTCAGAGCTAGGATGATGACAATGGTTCTAGGCACCAGCACTGTATGGAACAACACATGTGGATTCTATTCTTTTGCTATTTTACACCCTGAACCTGTTTAGTGAGTGTTGAAATAGTGTGTTTGATATGATGGTGGGCAGTGTGATAAATTATTGTTTTGATTTGTTTTCAGTCTAGATAATGTTTTGATCTATATAGTGATGTTGTACAAATAATTTGCTTGATGAGTCATTGAAAATACTTTTTAAAGACAGTCTACCACTGGCTACTCTGATCGGATGCTGGGTAAGTGAACTTTCCTATGCCAAGCTGAAGACTTATCATGAGTCTTTAATCATTGTCTTTTGCCATGCAAATAATATATGAAACTTGGCCCCTAATTGTTTAGAATAATTGAGCCATGCCATGTAGTCTTTATGAGAGTTCCTGGTTAGAGTTTGAACAATGTAAATTATTTTTAGCATCCATGTTTTCATAGAAGTATTTAAATATATACCAGAAATAGTGAAGAACTAATTATTGTTAGGGGGAAAAAAAAGGTTAATCCATAATCTAATGCTTTTCAAAGCTCCACAACTCAATTAACTAGAAGTACAACGAGTATAAGAGGCACCATTGGGAATTATCAAATACTAAGTGTGTTTATATGGTCACACATGGGAAGGCTCCACTTCCCTTGTGCCTTGGTTGTCATTGATAGACATTTAATTAGTAAAAGCAAAGATGATATTTTATTATAAAGAACAAGTTGGAAAGGAAAAGCTTTACTGTCCTAAGATGATTTGAATTCAGGTCACCAGCAAAGGGTAAGCTGATTATGTTTCTTCATTCACTTGCTTAAATAAAAACAGAAAGAAAAAAAACAAAAAGAAAAAATTCTAAGTACAATAAAATTTTAGATTAAAAAGGATAATTCCATTAGTGTCTCTTATGCAAAATGCTTAGGACTAGAATTGTTTGCTCTATCATATTTTTTTTCTAGATTCTGGAATAATTTCATTTACATTATGAGATGTCTTGAATTCATTTATGCTTTGTGTATAGTTTATGTACATAGTTTTAATGTAATTTTATATAATACTTTTAAAATATTTTATATATTTCATGTCCTTTTATATATAATATAATTTTATATAATACTTTAAAAAATAAATACTTTTAAAAAATACCATTGGATTTTCCACATTTAGTATCATATTGGCACCTTAAATATTTCAGATTTTTGAACATTTCAAATGCTTTTGGATTTTTTAATTAGAAAGGTACCATATGTAAATGCTTGCCAGAAGAAAGACAAGATGACTTATGCCTGTGGTAAATGATGTGTGAAGAAGTAAAATGAATGGGACGGGACAATGTAGAACTACAGTCTTTCCCTTCTAATGCTCACCAGAAGCAAGTTGTAGACTACACATCCTCAGCCTCCTCTCCATCTCCTATTTATCTATCATAGGAGGTGCCAGATCTTCCTATTATGGAAACTATATATAAATATATATGCACACATGTGAAGCCCTTTTGTGAATAAATATATAAAGTTCCTAGATTCTGGAATACTTTCATCTATATAATGAGATGTCTTGGAAATAGAGTGAAGATCTAAACTGGATATTTATATGCATACATATATGTATGTATATATAAAGTACATATATATGTATGTACATATATACATATACCTACATACATGTGTATATATATGTATATATACATATATATAGCCATTTTTCTACTCCTAAGTCTTGGCCAACAGTATTTAAATTCACAATTTTGTTGTTGTTGTTGTTGGTTGTTGGTTGGTTTGGTTGGTTGGTTTGGCTGGCTAGTTGGGTGGTTGGTTGGTTGGTTGGTTGACTGGCTGGCTTTTTGTGGTACACTATCACTCTTTAACTATAGATGCTTAGAACTTATTATATAATGAATGCTAGCTTCAAGCTGTGACCATTCCTTGTGCCTCAGCCTGCTACCTGCTGCAATTACTAGTGGGAGCCATCAAATCTCACTATTTTTTTGAGACAGGGTTTTTCTGTATAGCCCTGGCTGTCCTGGAACTCACTCTGTAGACCAGGCTGGCCTCGAACTCAGAAATCCACCTGCCTCTGCCTCCCAAGTGCTGGGATTAAAGGCATGCGCCACCACCGCTCGGCTACATCTCACTTTTAATCTACATTAAAAAATATCTTCCCATTTTGAATCTCAAAAGGAAGTTCTTGGCTATCTTAGAGCTTCTGGAAAATCTCTTAATTGATTTAACCACCCTATCTTCAAAGTACTCCATCAAAGACAGAGGCTTGTCATTGAATCACTGCAAAATGAAGGTTGTGGTGGTGGACTTCTAACCACCATTCTCTGGAAGCCCTTTTGTGAGTTTTTTTCCATCATAATTCCCAGCCTTTCTAACTATGCTCCTACCAAAAAGGCTAGTTTTCTATCTCAAGAGGGAGTTCAGACTGAGACTGTATAGCACTTTTCTGGCACACTCTGCAACTCGTACATCTGAGAGGCTAAATCAAATGACTACTAAGAGTCCCTTCCAATTTGGAGAGTTATCTTTCTCCTAGGAGTTTCCAGCTTCCCAAAAACATTTTCATGTGGATCTGTGAAGTGTTTACATTTCTTTCATGGTATTTTCTTACCAATAAATATTTCATAAAGCTAAGCTAAGTGAGGGGCAAGGGCACCTTGTTTCCTGAGCTCATTATCGTTGCCATGGCCCCAGCATCGCCTAGGAAATACTTCTGTGCGTTTGCTTGGTGTTAGCAGATGGGCTGATAGGCAAATGCCCAGCTGCTTGTTGAAGTACTGATGAGGAAAGCCTGGCCCCCACATCCATACAGCCAACTCTTGACAGCAGGGGGGGCAGAGCAGTGAATGTGACATCTGCCTTTCCTAATTGCCTCATGCTACAGACTAGAGAATGAGACAGAAGGTTTTGCAAAAATGTATAAATGTTAAGAAAGTGCCTGGTTAAAACTTACCAAATGCATTAACTTAGAATGTAGAGGGAGGAGAGGGAGAGAGAGAGGGAGAGGGAGAGGGAGGAACAGAGGGAGGGGAAGGAGAGAAAGTCAGAGAGAGAGAGAGAGAGAGAGAGAGAATCAGTGGTTTGGAAACAAATGTCATGACAGTTTTGGCTAGTTGACTACCTAATGGCACATATGTATAGACTCAGTTCTTCATACTGTAAGTGCCAACTCCCTTCCTGGCTCTCATACATAGAAACAAATCATTCAGAATGTAAGCACACCGTTTAAAGCCTGTGATAAATTTGTACCCAAGTAGCACCAAAAGCTTCATCCATGGTCTTGATCCTCGATTCAGTTTATGGGTCCCAACACATGTGAGTTCTATTGATTTCTGTGAAAGTTACTTTGACAACAGGTTTGAAATGTGTGCATTGGTAGCTGTCAAGAAAAAATGGATGGAATGATTCCTAGTGATATTCTTCTGTACCCACAAGTCTGTGCTCTGTCCAGTCATCATCAGAGAGGCTTTCTTTAGCAGCCGATGGGAGTTGGTGCAGGGACCCAGAACCAGACATTCTGCTGAGAGACAGTGTAAATTGGATGTTTCCATTAGGTCCTTCCCTTCACAGCTTGGGGACACCAGGGAAGAGGGAAAGAAATGACTGTATGACACAGAGAGGATGAAGGACACCAGGAGAACATGACCCACTGAGGTAGGGCACACAGAGACTGAAAGAGCAAGCATGGGACTTTTGTGTGTTGGGACTAGGTCCTCTGTGTATATGTTATGGCTGTGAGTCTGTGAGATTCCTAACTGTGGGAGTGGTGTGTGTGTCTGACTCTTTTTTTTTTTTCCTGTTCTTGAGACACCCTTTCCTTCTTGTTCAGTTCCCTTGTCCAATTGCGTTGTTGATGTGAGGACTTTTGCCTTGTCTTATTTTGTCATGTTTGCTTGTTGTCTCTTGGAGAAGAATCTATTTTCAATTAGAGAGAGAGAAAGAGAAGGAGAAGGAGGAAGAGTGGTGGAAGAGGAGGAGGAGGAGAAGAAGAGGAAGAGGAAGAGAAAGAAAGAAACTTTGGTTTTAAGAGTGTATGGGTTAGGCTGGAGAGATGGCTCAGTGGTTAAGAGCACTGACTGTTCTTCCAGAGGTCCTGAGTTCAATTCCCAGCAACCACATGGTGACTCACAACCATCTGTAAAATGATCAGATGCCCTCTTCTGGTGTATCTGAAGACAGCTACAATGTACTTATATACATAAAATAAATGAACAATTCTTTAAAATAAAAAAGAGTTTATGGGTTATTTTTCTATTCATCATTTTCTCAGCACTCCTTCTTCATACCATTCAAAGAATTTTATATTATAACATTGGACAGGGACTTATTCATTTTTATTAACACAAGCCAAAGTGCAAAAACATTAACAAAATAATCACATGTGAGTATTTTTAAATCCAAATGTTCCAGAAAATTGTACTATAGATTCATCTGCAATTCAAATCTTTTATGAAAAACACTGCCTAGCTTCAGGGACTGCTACAAAAGCTGTCTTCATGGAGAAAAACATGATTGAAGTTTGTTTTGAAACATTAAAGAAAGAAACCTTAATTGAGCTCATGGACATTTAAATGAACTCCCAAGAAATATAATTAAAGGAGTAACAGTCCAGCAGAATGACAAAATTGGAAAATGAAAACCATGCAAAAATAAAACTTAACCCCTTAGGAGTTTTGCTCTACCTTCAAATGGGAGGGGAAAGCCCTCTTGATGCTAGCAAAGCCTTGTGTAGGAAGTCCCTTGATGCTAGCAAAGCCTTGTGTAGGAAGTCCCTTTTTCCTGGGGCTTCTAAATTTGTACAGATTCATCTTTCGTTCATGGACTTGGTAGACAAAGGTCCTATTACTAGGAGGTGGGTTTTGAATGAAGTGCTTAACAGCAAAATGACACAGTCAATGTGTAGGTTCCCTTACTAGGCACCTCCCTTTGTGATATCAAGGCTTCCATTTTATCTTCTTGTCTGTCCTTCCATCATGGTCCAGCCACATACTCCCTCCACTGTTGCTATGACCAGCAACTTTCCTTGATTCTTTTTCTGCAGGGGCACAAATCTCCACATGTGTCCTTTAGAATCCAGCCCTGGATTCTTTTTAAGTTGTTGGAACAAAGGAAAGAGATTTTTCTCTTGCATTAGTAAGAAATATTGTCTGAATCTTGGCAAGGACCAAGTTTCATACACAGAGTACTCTATGGAAACACTAAGCACAATATACAGAGTGGTATACAAGAGGTGTAAAGACAGACAGTCCTTGTGACAGCCAGTACCAGATAGTCCTCAGAAGGTTTTAATGCTGTTTATTTGTCCTCCTAATTAAATATTAAAAAAAAAAAAAACTCCCTTAGGCCAAAACAATTTGAGTTAGTTTGCTATTGCTGCAGTTAAAAATTACCGAGTCATACTGCCTTTTGGGACATAACTGAAGCATGTCCAGCATTGGTCAAAGAAGTAAATATAACTATACATCCTCAATTATGTGTTATGGCCCCCCTTTTATACTCTGTAAAATGTGTGACTTACCAATAGTATGAACTGTTCAATCCAGCACTGAAATAATGGCATAATACATTTACATCCCGTTAAGCATCTCCCCATTCATACCCACTTTTGTTACAAAGAATAGCTTGACACATACTTACACAAAGATTCCCACATTCTGATTCCTATTGGTGGAAATCAGAATGATAGAAAGCATGAAACTAAAGCAAAACAATGTCCTGTTACATGGTCATCAATGCATCAAATCATTTAGCTGTTTAAATTCAGGTGGTCTGGAGGGATACCCAAGGTTATGTAAAATAACTCAGAATCTCTCCTGAAAAATCAACTGAGACTTTTGGCTGTCAGGAGGAAGGAACCCAATTTCAGCTTTCTGTGAGAGCCTTAAGCCCTTCCAGCATGAGACAGCCAACTATAGAATACCTAGAACCACGCCCAGAACCAAAGCCCTACCTGCCTAGGTCCCAAGTGTATAGGTTCCTCAAACTCCTCCTATGAGAAGATTGGGATACAGGGGTGGCATCTCTTCTCCACAATATATATTCATGGAGGTCAAAACTGAACTCTTGGCCTCACCAACCACCCGCTAGGAGTAATAACAGACGTTTCCTCTCCTTTATTCTGAACCATGATTTATAAGATTCAGAAACCTGTTCCCTTCACTGAGAGTTTGTTTCTGTTGAGCTCATCCCAAGTGCTCCACCTGTCTGGTGGTGAAGTAGCAGAGCAGGCATCCGTGTTGGCTCTTCAGAACCACTTTCTCTGCCTTAAATGCACAAAAGTGTCAGCCTAGACTTTGTTCATTATGCCTGAATTCGTGAAGAGGAAAATCAAAGACCATGCCCTAGCTGAACTATGTAAATACCTTGTGAACGCGTATGCCATCTTTTGGTGAAAGCCAAGTCCTTGCTCTGATGAAGTCAGTGCAGCAAATGCATAGTCTCGGTGGGCCATGCAGTTTCTCATTCCCGGTACATCAAGTGATTAGAAAATGGGCCACATTCTCTGTCTTCACCACTATTTTCTGTCTGTAAAAGCTTCCTATCATTATAGATTTCACATTACTCAGCACCTTGCTTTTTTTTAAAACTTGAATTTTTTTTCCCTTCTGGCAATAATCTTCACCCCTTTGCAAACATGTAATTAATTGTTCTGAACTTGAAGTAAAATACAAATAGACTCATAATTACCTGGCATGATATTTCTCAGATAAGAAGAGTGGGTCCCTATTTGGCTGTTCATGGTAAGCTTGTGTTTTCAAATCTGAAATTGAAAGGGATGAGGTTCTGTCCTTAGAGGAACAAGATACTGAAGAACTCTGGCCAAACAGAAGCCAAGTCTTCTGAAAGCACCCAAAATCCAAATTCTTTCAAATGATCTTCAAAGACAAGGGCAAGTCATGGAACCAGAAATGGATAACAAAGAAGAAAGGTCATCAGGGCAGCCATCCTGTGTGGAGAGTCAGAGATGGAACTACAACTAGAACAGAGATGGCTTCTGAGACCACTGCAACAAGTAGCAAGACTTTTATTTCCCAGAGGTCTCAAGGTACATGAGTTAGACAGGTTTAAGAGTTCAAAGCCAGCAGACCTTGGGTGCAAGCTCCACAGCCAGTCCCACAACACCCAGAGGAAGCATCACTCCCAGGCACCCTAACAGGCCCAGGATCAGAGGTGAGGAGTGCACAACATCTGTCCCAACACCAGGAGTAACTGGGACCAGCGGGACTAGGCACACAGGAACTCTGCCAGCACAGTGGCTCAGGTTCCTTCCTGTCTGTCTGGGTTAGTGTCCTGAGCAGACCTTGGGTGCAAACTCCTCAGCCAGTCCCAAAACACTCAGAGGAAGCTCCACTCCCAGGCACTCTAACAAGCCCAGGGTCACAGGATACCAGAATCACAGGATGCCAGAGACAGCTTGACTCTGAGGAGTTCTGACACAACCAGGATCACAGGAAGGACAGGCTCCAGTCAGATTTAGCAAGGGCAGGTAGCACTACAGTTAACCAGATGGCAGGAGGCAAGTGTAAGAAAATAAACAACTAAGAAAAAAAAGAAAAGAAACAACACAAACCAAGGTTGCTTGGTATTATCAGACACCCAATTCTCCAACCATAGCAAGTCCTGGACACACAATCACACCAGAAAAGCAAGATTCAGATCTAAAATCACTTCTCATGACAATGATAGAGGACTTTAAGAAAGACATAAAATACTCCCTCAAAGAAATGCAGGAGAACACAGGTAAACAGCTAGAAGCCCTTCAAGAGGAAACACAAAAATCCCTTAAAGAACTACAGGAAAACACAAGCAAACAGGTGAAGGAAACGAGCAAAACCATCCAGAATCTCAAAATGGAAATAAAAACAATAAAGAAATCAGAAAGAGAGACAACCCTGGAGATAGAAAACCTAGGAAAGAAATCAGGAGTCATAGATGCAAGCATCACCAACAGAATACAAGAGATAAAAGAGAGAATCTCAGGGACAGAAGATACCATAGAAAACATTGACACAACAGTCAAAGAAAATGAAAAATCCAAAAAAAAGTTCTAACCCAAAACATCCAGGAAATCCAGGAAGCAATGAGAAGATCAAACCTAAGGATAATAGGTATAGAAGAGAGTGAAGACTCCCAATGTAATGGGCCAGTAAATATTTTCAACAAAATTATAGAAGAAAACTTCCCTAACCTAAAGAAAGAGATGCCCATGAACATACAAGAAGCCTACAGAACTCCAAACAGACTGGACCAGAAAAGAAATTCCTCCTGTCACATGATAATAAAAACACCAAATGCACTAAACAAAGAAAGAAGTTTAAAAGTAGTAAAGGGAAAAAGTCAAGTAACATATAAAGGCAGGCCTATCAGAATTACACCAGACTTCTTACCAGAGGCTATGAAAGCTAGAAGATCCTGGGCAGATGTCATACAGACTCTACAAGAACACAAATGCCAGCCCAGGCTACTATACCCATCAAAACTCTTCAATTACCTTAGATGGAAAAAACAAGATATTCCATGACAAAACCAAATTTACACAATATCTCTCCACAAATCCAGTTCTACAAAGGGTAATAGATGGAAAACATCAACATAAGGAGAAAAACTATACCCTAAAAGAAGCAAGAAAGTAATATTTTAACAAATCCACACAAACCTAATTCCACCTCTTACAACGAAAACAACAGGAAGTGACAATTACTTTTTCTTAATATTTTATATGAAAATTAATATATCCTAATTGATTGAATCCAAAAATATGAGGAATTAGAAATTTGTTGATTGTCATCCAATGCTCTCTCTAATTTGGTAATTGGAGAAATAGGTCCAATATTGTACAATCCATATATACTTTCAGCTTGTTTGTTTGTGACAGTGTCTTGCTATGTACAACATAAGGGTCTTGAAATGTTGCTTCTCATATCTCAGCCTCTCTATTAGTAGTATTGTTTATTTCATGTTTTTTACACTACACTATGGTTTTCAGAACAACTTACATATTTCAAAAGTATTTATATACTCAAAAGAAATGTAGACAATTAACTTGGGAGGGGGTTTGTAAGAAAACAACAAAGAGTGAGACTGAATGCTTTGCTTGAGTTTGTAACTCTTGTATCAAGTTTGAAGAAGAGGGCCTTATAAGTTACTCTTTCTCTGAGATGAATGCTTTTCCAAATTATCACAGTGAATCAGATTATTCCAATGAATCAGATTCTTATCCTCACATTAGTCTGTGCCACCCTCTAAGCAGAACCATTATTCATTGAAACAGTTTGTGAATGACTTATGGAAAAACTATCTTAATACACACACCATTTTTTAAATGAATGTAACCTGTCCTCTGTGGGCTGAGAATAAAGTCACTCACTCAAGTCAAATAGCTTTGACCAGAGCAGGAAGTCTGTATCCAAAAACCATGCCTACAATTCATTCCTTGGTGCAGCAGAACTGTCAACTCTCAGCTTAGCTACAATGGAGGTAAAATTCTTTGGTGATGGATGTGAGGGTCATTGAAATACAGCCTTATTACAATGAAATTCAATGACTAAAAATTGTTCTTATTTTGAGCTTGTACCACAGTAAGAACCAAGATTTTATGCTCTAATAAATAGAAAACAAACAAAAAGACTTTATATATTTATGTTCATTTAAAAAATACTAATAGTGATGTATTATTTCGAAATACGCAGTTAATATGTTTGAAGTTATTTAAAATTTATATTGAGAAAAACATGTATTTTCAGTATTACTGTAGACAAGCGTGTACATAAGACTGTTAAGTTGATTGTTGTTTTATATCAAACAACTTTTATAATACTCATTTTTATTGTTATAATATTTTATACATTTTAAAGATATTACAAAAAAGATATTGTAGGTATTGAAGGGGGTCTCTAGGAGGAGTTGGGATACAAAAGGGAAACAAGAATGTGATTTAATTCTGTTTACTTAAAATATGTTTTTAAATGTTAACAAATTTAGATAAATTGAAATCATGTAACTTTTCTTATCATAATGCAATAAAACTTAAAAAAAAAGAAAAGAAAAAAAGAGTTCAAGGCCAGGAAATTTGCCAGTAAATTTTTAAAAAATTTATTTTATTTATTTATTTTATATTTATATTATATTTATGAATTATTAAATCTTCTTGAGGCTAATTCCAAGGCTGCTGAAATGCCAGATTGTTTTGTCACCTTGAAGAGTTCAGACAATATAGCCACAAGCCATTTTTTTCCACAAACCATTTTTTTAAACATGTCAACTAACATAAATTAAAGCTCTAAATAAAAAGCCCTCATAGAACAAAGTATAGTAGTTATTACCAAAAAGCAAGGAAGCTAAGGTACAACGTTGCAGATTTCAAAGTCCAATTCTCATATAGTAAAACAGTTTCATCTGCCTCCCCTCCTCTGCCACTGTGAATCTCCTCTTTCCCTAGATCCATGAACCTCTGTCTCACCTCAGAAAAGAGCAGGCCTCCCAAGGACATAAACCTAAGGGGACATAGCATGCTACCGTAAGATCAGGCACATACTCTCACATCAAGGATGGACAAGACAGCCCAATAGGAAGAAAAGGGGCCCTAGCAAGCAAAAGAGTCAGGGACAACCCCTGCTCCTGCTGCTGGGATTTCCACAAGAACACCACGCCTCTCAGCCATGATATATATGCAGAGGACCTAGGTCAGACCTCCTAAAGGCTCTCTGATCTCTACAAGTTTCCATGAGTCCTGGTCAGTTGATTTTGTGGGCCTGTGTTCTTATGGTGTGTCTCTGACCCCTCTGGTTCTTCTAATCCTTCTCCACAGGACTCCCTGCACTCCACCTAATGTTGGACTCTGGGACTTTGCATCTGCTCCTGTAAGTTTCTGGATGACGTCTCTCTGGTCTCTGAGGATTCTGCTAGGCTCCAGTCCCAGCACACTCTGCAGGTAGGACAATCTGTAAGTCAAAGGTTTTGTGGCTGGGTTGGTGTCCCTGCACTTGAGGCCTTGCCTGGTTACAGAAGATCACCAGTTCAGGCTCCCTGTCCCCTGTTACTAGGAGTCTTTGCTATGATTACTCTCTTAGATTCTGTAGAGCTTCTATTGTACTAAATTTCTACGTTGCTCTCAAAATGCCCCAGTTCCAATCATCCCTCCCAGTATTTTCTCCTCCTCAGCTGATCCTCTTGTTCTCAACCCCATACACTCCCAGTCCACCTGCAAAAATCTAGTTTACTTCTTCCCCTGGAAATCCTTGCATCCCCACTTAAGCTCCCCTTGTTGCTTAGCTTTTCTGGGTCTATGGAGTATAGCATGATTGTCTTTTACTTTAGAGCTACTATCCACTTAAAAGTGAGTACATAACATGTTTGTCTTTCTGGGTCTGGGTTACCTCAGTCAGGATGGTTTTTTTTTTTTTTTCTAGTTCCACCCGTTTGCCCAAAAATTTCATGTCAATGTTTTTAACAGCTGAGTAATACTTCATTGTGTAAATGTACCATGTTTTCTTTATACATTCTTTGGTTGAGGGACATCTATGTTGTTTTCAGTGCCTGGCTATTATGAATAAAGCTTCTGTGAACACACTTGAGCAAGTGTCCTTGTGATGGGGTGGAGTGTCACACTAATGCAATACTTCCAGTGATAGTAAAGTTGGACCTTGAAGAAGATCTATGTTAAATTTTCTGAGAAATCGCAAGGCAACATTTTTTAACCTTTGTTTTTTGTTTTTGGTTTTTGTTTGTTTGTTTGTTTTACCAGACACTTATTCTCTCTCAAGTTATCCATCTTTTAATTGTCTACTATGTTAATATCTTTAAGTTTAAGATTACAAATAGAATGCTTCTATAATTAGCCTATAAAGGGAAAAAATAGTTATGAAATAAAAGAGCTATAAGACTGTATGTGTTAAACAGCCCCTATTTGTAACATGTGGTGTCACACACACTCTGTTCATGAACAAAGTGTGAAAGCAAGGACCTGGGGGCAGAAGAAACTGGCAATCAATATGCATGAATGCTGAGTACTGTATCATACTATACAGGACAATGCAAAATATGATGTACAGATAATAACATAAAAGATAATAAAGCAATGTGATGAAGAAAAATAATGTTCTGTCGCATGGGTGGGGTAGGGTGTGGTAGGTGGGGTAGAACAGGGCAGTGTTTGGTGGGGGCAGGGCAGGGTGGGTGGAGTGGAGTTAGAACAGGGCAAGTTGGAGCAGGGTCGGTTGGTTGGAATAGAGTTGGTGGAGTGGAGCAGAGTGGGGTGGAGCAGGGTAGAGCAGGATGGGGTGGGGCAGGGCAGGGGGATGGGTGGGGTGCAGTGGAGCAGGGCAGGGTAGGTGGGGTGGGGTGGGTGTCAACTATGCTGGGAAAGCCAATTTGGATCCAGGTTACACAGAAAATAAATTGCATAAATATTTAGAATTAGAGATCTACAAAATATTTAATCAGGAATTTGAGTCTCAACCTGACAGTTAGCATCTTTGCTTTTAGACATCCTGGAATGATTTTTACCAAGACTTCCCGCACAAGAGCTGAAAAGGGAACCTATTCAAAATGTAGGTGTGCTGGTTTTTTCTAATGTCAGACACAGGACAATGTTCTTCTATCTCAGGGTGCTATCTTAGAGTTCAAAGTGTGATGTGTCACATAGAGGCATCTGTGTTGTGTATCTGATGAAGAGTATAAGTGTCTCCACCTACTATGGCACCTTCAAGAGAACATTGAAGTAAAATGCCCACATCTCCCATTACACCCATCTATATTTCCCCAAAGATCAGAGGACATGCATGGCTTTTTAACTTATTTTCCTTTAGAGTTTTAACTCATTTTACTGGCTATTGCTAGCAAAATGAAACATACAACTATTTAACCACCACAGGTTTTTGTTACTATTGAATGTGTGTAAACATTATTTCTACCAATATTCATATTTCTGTTCCAATCTCAGTGTTGTGGATAATTTAAACTGATGATTTCCTTGGAATAGGGGATGCCTAAGGGATAGGAATGAGTTTCCATTTGGTAAAGTGCTTACATAACATGCGTGGAATCCTGGGTCCAATTCCACAGCTGAGGGGTGTGTGCCTGTAATCCAAAAATAGAGGGGTAGAGGCAGTGGGGTTAAAACTTTAAGGACTCAGGGTTATCCTTGGCTCCACACCTAATTTGGGACTAGCCTGAGATACATGATACCCTGTCAGAAAGGAGGAAGGAAGGAAGAAAGGATGGAAGGAAAGAAGAAATGAAGGAAGGAAGGAAGGAAGGAAAGAAGGAAAGAAAGGAGGGAGGGAAGAAGGAAAAGACCTGAGACATTAGTGAAGCACACCCTTAGATGAATCTGTAAAGGTATTACAGAAGGGGTTAACTGAGTAGCACCATCCCACAAGATGGTGTCACTGAATAAAATAGAAAAGGAGAAAGCCAACTGAGCTTCACTAGTCATTCCTCTACACGCTAACTGCAAACATGCTGTAGCCTGCCACCTTATGTCCTGGTAGCCGTATCATCTTTCCTATGATTTACTATATACTCTCAAACCCTGAGCCAAAATAACCCCTCCCTTCCTTAAGCTGCTTTTATTGGGTAGTCTGTATTTAAAAAAAAAAAAAAGATCTTGTTTTTTAATTGAGATTTATTCATTTTATTATTTTATGTGATTGAATGTTTTTTCTGTGTGTATGTCTGTGCACCGTGTGGATACCTGGTGTCTGAGGAAGTCAGAAGAGGGCATTGGGTCCACTGGTACTGAAGTGACAGATGGTTGTGAGCTATGATGTGGATGCTGGGAATTAAATTCAGCTCCTCTGCAAGAGCAGCAAGTACTCTTAACCACTGAGCCCCAAAATTTATCTTCCCAAGGAGAATAAGCAACCTACCAAGTCAAGTCATGATGTTGGAGGTGGAGGAGTAATATTAATGTGGCATGAAAAGAAGTCATTTGACTTGTATATAAAATAAATCAGATCCAACATATAAGAAGAATCCGAGTTAATTCCTTGCTGGATAAACTTAGGTAATAGTAAGAGTTCCGCATTGGTACTCTTTGCTTTGTTTTATTTCCTTTCCTCCTCTACACCTCCCTCCCTCTCTCTCTCCCTCCCTCTCTCTCCCTCCCTCTCTCTCTCTCCTTCCCTCCCTCCCTCCCTCTTCCTTCCCTCCCTCCCTCTCTCTCTCCTTCCCTCCCTCCCTCTCTCTCTCCTTC
>NW_022196903.1:17888961-17891657 GCF_008632895.1 Mastomys coucha | reverse complement strand
CTCTCTCTCTCTCTCTCTCTCTCTCTCTCTCTCTCTCTCTCTCTCTCAACATCTGCAGGTAACTGCATCTGATAATGATGGCACGCTACAGCAGATCCCTGGACATCCCCAGTGATGTTCTCCAGCTTGCTTCCACGACCCTCCCTACACAAATGACATAGTTACTCAGCTGGACCTGGAACTCTTCCAGAAACCTACCATATAAATGAAAGCAATATATGACTTAGACCAAATCACAAGAGGGGATATAAATAGAACTGGAACCCAGGTTCCGTGTTACCAAGCTTAGCCAGCTCCATACATTTCATACCTTGCAACCTTGCTCTGAGCACTCAGGACAAACTCATCTCCAAGATTAACAACCAAGGATAAGTTAACAGATGAGGGATCAAGTTTTGTGGCAAATACAAACTTTTTTTTTTCTGCAAACTAACAAAAATTGCCAGGAGCACAGACCATTATACAGCTAATATATTATTTAAATTTACTCAACTTTCTTACAAAACATGTAATAATACCAAATAGGAACATCAAAATTGTGGTGAATTTAACAGGTAATAACATCATGAGTATTGAGTAGTAGGGTCAAATAAAGGAACAAATTCTATCAGAATCAAAACTCTAGCAACAAATTGGAATGTGTCACCATGCTTTGGATAATTGATTCATTCCAAAATAAATCCCTTGTATGATGAGGTTTTATATAGAATCCATCTGGTGTTTACATCTACAATGGCTCTTTCTTTTATATTAATTCACATGTGTGCTTAAATTGCTATACAATACAAATAGACTCTATCAAGGGAACATATTATACATTCCCACCGTGCATCTCAGAAGGGTAAACATGAAGGAAGCAGTTGTTAACACAGAGAACAGCAAATTCAAATTTCATTTGACTCTACACTAATGCAGTTATGGGCAAAATTTGTTACAACAAAGATTGCCTAATAGATGCTTAACATTGACTGTCAACCTAATGCAGTCTTGAATCACCTAGATGTCAAAACCTTTCAGCAATGTCAAGGTTGGGCTAACCCACAAAAATGTGGGTGCTAACCTTCCCTTAGTACAAGGTTGGGTCTTGTACTAAATATAAAAGTGAATGAATCTTCTTGAATACTAGAATCCTCCCTCTCTGCCCCGTCACTGTGAACAAATGAAACCAGCTGCCTCACCCTCCTGCCACTGTGACTTCTCAGAAATGATAGCATGTACCCTCCTACTGTGAGCAGTTACATTTAAATAGCTTTTGTAAGATTTTTTTTTTCAGCAGCATTAAGAAAAGTAACCAATACACCTAGAAAATATAAGTTCAGAATGTTCTCATTTTTCCTTCATTGTGAGATAATGCAGGCGCTTCCTAAACTAAAGCATAAATAAGGAATGACGGCCTTTGTGCCTAGATCACAGGCTCCATGCTTAAAGTTGTCTCATAATACAAATAAGAGCAAGCAAAGAGTAAATGTATTCAGGAAGACTTGAGTGTGCACTTGCACGTGAGTGTGCACTTACACGTGAGTGTGCACTTACACATGAGTGTGCACTTGCACGTGAGTGTGCACTTGCACGTGAGTGTGCACTTACACGTGAGTGTGCACTTACACATGAGTGTGCACTGATAAAGGGTATACTTGGTATCTCAACACCGTGCCCTCTATGCAAGATTTGTTGTGTGTGATGAGTAGTCATGGTTAGGCCCCTGAGACACAACCACTCAGCCCTCTGATACCCTCATACACACACACACACACACACACACTTGTATTGCAGAAACAAACAAACAAACAAAGAGCTGCATTGTAATAGATTGTGGGCTGTGAGCAATGCTGCAGAGAAGAGGCACAAGTGACTTGAGACTACACAGATAAGAGAAAAGAAAGACAAAGTGATCACTTAGCTCCTTCGAAGACAGCATGAATGGCACAACCTTACAGGGTACAAAGCAGCAACCCAGCTCCCAATATTTACTAAAGTAAAACTTCAAAATATGGTTACTTTCTCATCAAAATATTTATTGCCATGCCTATTGATACACACCTCTGATCCCAACACTCAAGAGAAACAAGAATTTAAGGTTACACAGTTACACTGCAAGAACCTTCATCAAAACACAAAAGAATGAAGGTACAGCTCAGAGGCAGAGTGGTCCCTAGTATCCATGTGGCCCTCTGTTAGATCTGTAACACCTCAACAGGGAAAAGGCACTTGGTATAAAAGAAACTTGGTTGGTTAAAAGAAACAACAGAGATATCTAACAAAAAATAATTGGACAAAACTATGAATAAACAGGACAAAAAAATTGATCAGATTTTTTTTTACCTTAGCACACTAATTTGTTTGTCAAAAATAGATTCTTTTCTCAAACAGTATTTCCTGATTATAGTTTCTCCTCCCTCCACTTCTCCCAGTTTCTCTCCACAACCTCTCCCCTCCAGATCCACTCTTTTTCTGAGTTTCATTAGAAACAAACAGGCTTCTAAGAGATAACAAGCAAACATAGCAAAATAATATATAATAAGATAAAGCACAAAAAAATGTATCAAAGTTGGACACAATAACCCAACAGGAGGAAGAGTTCCAAGAGCAGGCACAGGAGTCAGAGATCCACTCATTCTCATAGTCAGGAATCCCATAAGATACTAAGCTAATAGCTATTATATATATATATATATATATATATATATATATATATA
>NW_022196903.1:17887478-17888814 GCF_008632895.1 Mastomys coucha | reverse complement strand
GGTTGTGAGAACCGAGTTCTGGGTGCACTTCCCACAGCTCAGGTAAGCCACCGAACACGGGGACCAATTCCATTCCTATCCTCGGTGCTCGCCTGGCCATATATATATATATGCAGAGGACCTGGTGTAGACCCAGGTAGGCTCTGTGCTTGCGTCTTCAGTCTCTGTGAGCTAATATGCACCTCACTTATTTGATGCAGAGGACCATGTGTCCTCCTGGTGTCCTCCATCCCCTTTGAATTTCACCATCTTACTGCCTCCCCTTCCATGAGATTTCCTGAGCTCTGAGGAGAGGAATTTGATGGAGACTTCTAGTTTAGACTCTCTCCCCCACAAAATTTGACCAGACTTTTTAAACTGTACCTTTCAGGTGATCTTAAATTTTTAAAGCAGGATATGTGTGTGTGTGTGTGTGTGTGTGTGTACATATAAGAGACACCATTAAAATATACCTCGTATAGGTATCAGTGTGAATGATGTAAGGTTAACCAGCATCAGTCACATAAAGCTACTGAATACAGAAGGCTAGTGACTACTATTTGGGCACAAAGTCTGAGGATGCAACCAGCATTATTTCAATAGATCACTCTATCCATGAACAAAACTATTTTCAAACTTCTGTTATGTTGTGTGGGGTTTGGCCTTCATCTTATGGCTTGAGAATTGTAACATGCCTTCCACAGTTCTGAGTCTTACATACTCGCATGGTTGTATTCAAACAAGGAAGCAAGTTGGCTGTCACCAAAAGGGCTTCTTCCTAAAATTGATTCTTTGTAATAAGAAACAAAATCTTTCAAGAACCCTCAGAAGATTTCTATATATGGTCGACCAGCCCTGAGGTCACACACCTAAACACAGGAAAAATATCCCTAACACATAGCTGTTTTAGACTAATCAAGGTTTGTTACACAAGAGTGAGCATTCTGCCATTTAGCATGTGGTTTATGAAATGGGAGAAGGGGCTCTAGAGAGAGGAATAGCAGGATTCAGGTGCTAAGAAGGACCTATGAGAGACACAGAGTGGGGCTTTGACTATTAGAAGGAGTATGGAAAATACAGAGAGAGCAAGAGAGAGAAAGAGAGGTGGGGTGATAACACCAAGAATGTTTGAAAAAACAAAACATGGAATCATAATTTTATATTTACCTAGATTTACATAATATGATTATGTGAGGGTCTGGGGTCCCAACGCTGCTGCTGAGGCTGCAGTTGTTTGTGCGTTAGTTAAAAGGAGGCAATGCATAATCATGAGATATTTTATTATAGGTAAGAGAAAACAGGCCTGTCATGACTGTGGGGAGAGAGAGAGAGAGAGAGAGAGAGAGAGAGAGAGAGA
>NW_022196903.1:17879769-17887468 GCF_008632895.1 Mastomys coucha | reverse complement strand
AGAGAGAGAGAGAAGAGAAGAAGGAGAGGAGAGGACAGGAAGAGAGACGGCAAGAAAAGAAGAGAGCAAGAGAGGAAGCAAGGAAGTAAGAGAAGACAAAGAGCAAGAGACAGAGAAAGAAAACAAGAGAGAACAAAGAGTAAGAGAGAGAGGAAGAAGGTAAGAGAGAACAAAGAGCAAGAGAGAGAGGAAGAAGGCAAGAGAGAACAAAGAGCAAGAGAGAGAGGAAGAAGGCAAGAGAAAGGGGAGGGGACAAACTGCCCTTTATATATTGTGAGGTGTGACTATCTGTCTGTGGAGCAGGCCATGCCCGGCTGTGGTCAAATGACTTGGGGTAGGGTCCAGCTAGAATGCTGTGAGCTTGTGGCATTGTCTACATGACAGAGCACACATCTCCTGTTGGGGGTTTGGGACTGAAACAGGAGCCAGAGACCAAGGTATTATGGCCAAACACCTTCTGTCCCTTGCAGGTAGCGATTACCCAATGGGGCACCAGGGTTCTAGACTTATACTCAACTGGGCCCAGGTTGCCTGAAGAGACAGACCACTGCCCTACATTTATATATATATATATATAATTTATATATATATATATATATATATATAAATGTAGATATATATAATGTAGATATATATATATATATAACTACTATTGTAGTTGCCCTTGGTTGACTCCTAAAATCTGAAAGTAAGTCCCCTTTTCTGAAGACACCACACTCTTTGGATACCAGGTTTTGGAGGAATCCAGCTAGACCTCACCTGAGAGCCTCCTTCTTGAGGACTAGCTCTCATAGTGTTGTGAGGTGCTACACACACACTGCCAAGAGAGAAAAGCAATCCGCAATCCTATCCAGCTGGGATGCCTACAAAACACAAAAATGACCAGCAGGGCAAGATTCTCCACAGCTACAAAAATAACACTTATGTATTGGTGGTAACGAGCAGCTGTCTAATTGAACTGAAGGCTTATTTAGTAGGAAGGAATTCATGCCTGCAATTGTAAAGCCGATCTGAATACCCATGACTGATGAGACCATGTAAACTAGAGAGCCTACTAGCGCCATGGCAAGCCAGTAGAATTTCTAATTTTCCTGTAAATACTCAACCTTCTACCATAGATACATGGACTTCTCACTCCATATCAAAGAAGCTTCTTGTTCCAAAAGATTATTATAGAAAGCCCGAACTGCCAGAACAATCAGTCCCACCATGTATAGTCCTTGGTTGGTGGTTGAGACCCTGGGAGCTCTGAGGGTACTAGTTAGTTCATATTGTTGTTCGTCCTAAGGTGCTGCAAACCCCTCAGCTCCATTGGTCCTTTCTCTAGCTCCTTCATTGGAGACCGAGTACTCAGTTCAATGGATGGCTGTGAGCCTCTACATCTGTGTTAGTCAGGTACTGTCAGAGCCTCTCAGGAGACAGCTATATTTAGGCTGGCTTGTCCTTCCTTCAGTCTCTGCTCCATAGTTAATCTCTGCAACTCCTTCCATGGGTATTTGGTTCCCCCTTTTAAGAAGGAAAGAAATGTCCACCTTTTGGTTTTCCTTCTTCTTGAGTTTCTTGTGGTTTGTGGGTTGTTCTTCCTGTATTCCAAACTTATGGGCTAATAACCACTTATGTTCTGGCAGCATGTGTATAGTAGAGGATTGCAAATTCGATCATCAATAGGAGGAAAGGACCTTGGCCCTGTAAAGGTTCTGTGCCTCAGTGTAGGAAATGCCAGGGCCAATAAGTGGGAGAGGGTGGGAGCAGGAGCAGGCATGGGGGGGGGGTGGAGGCCACAGGAGTTTGTTCTTGTTGTTTTTGTTTGTTTGTTTGTTTGTTTGTTTTTTGGAGGGGAAACTGGGAAAGGAGAAATCATACGATATGTAAATAAAGAAAATATCTAATAAAAAAAAAACATAAAAAAAAAAGAAAGCCCGAACTGTCTGTAATTTAGAGAATCATGTGACGTCCATCCCCAACTGATCTATCTACAACAAAACCCTTACACCTAAGGCTCAAGAAATATCAAAGAGGAGGACAGAAAGTTTGTCAGGTTATCTGCTGCTGTAAAATATGCCTTTGTATAAACTAGAAAATGTCATCCATGCAATCCCAACAATGTGATAGCCTAAATAAGAACTGAACAATGATACTTGCAGTTAACATACCAGTGCCACTGAAGGAAATGTCCCAAGGTCCTAACTCTATGTGAAGAACAATAGAGATAGCATGTGAAAATAGAAGGCTTGGAGTTAGAGAAAGGGGAACATAGAGGATGAAGATGATCAACATATATTGGATTCATGTCTGGAGTGCCACAGCCAACCCAATGATTTGTACAGTTAATAAATGCAAATATCTGTGGTTTACTTTAGAGGGAAAAAAAGGAAGGGACACTGTAGGGGAAATCTACTCCCTTTCTTTTATGAATGTGATATCAATCTGATTTCTAAGTACATGTTTATACCAGTAGAGCAATGCTGCTCTTACCCTTCACTAGAAAGCTATTTACAATAGGTGACTGCTAATGCCAGGACTCCCAGCTAGTCAATGTGCAGAGAATAAGTGACTGTTGGATGCTTAATCCCAAACAGGACATGTATATAGGCTGAGAGAACATTATAAAAGAGGAAGCAGGAAGAACGAACAAGCTTGGGGGTCAAATGTTTGTCTTTGTATGTATATTTCCAAATTCTCTACAATGAATACACAGTGCTTAATAATAACCAGAGCAGCTATTGTAAATCTCCAAAAGAATTTCTTTAACTCAAAGATGAATGCATAAATTAGCTGGCCCAAGAAACATTCCATCAAGGTTTATAAAAAATATAATCCAATAAATCTGAAAGACCCTATTTGTGACCATGCTGCCATTTTGACCTCAAATCAAAATGACTTGATTAATAAGATTAGGTTATAGCTATGATGGGGAATATTTGTTTGGCAAACTTAAGGAACGATAAAAGGGCAGAATAAATCAAGTCTAAGCCCAGTAGTATTTACATCAACAAATGCTCACTTCTTGTAGTTAGTTGACTTTTTTTCTTGGACACTTGGTTGTGTGTGTGTGTGTGTGTGTGTGTGTGTGTGTGTATGTGTGTGTGTGTGTGTGTGTGTGTGTGTTTGATGTCTCTGAGTTCCAGATCTCCTGAGTAATATGGCTAATTTTAAATCTTATATATATTTTAAACAGCATGGAGGAAAGATGGGAAGAAAAATTTAGGGACAAAACTTCATAACAGTTTTAAAGTCAGAATGTTGTATATTACCCAGTCATCTTTCCAGCCCTTAGATTAATTGACTTGATATGTTCAAGAATAAGTGAAAGATACAGACAGCTATGGACTCATTTTGAAAAGATTTGTTTAGGTTTCTCATTATTATGTCTAATAAAATGGGATGATGGTGATTGGAGAGGTAGCTCAGAGCTTAAAGCACTTGCTGATCTTACAGGTGATCTGGCTTCAGTTTCCAGCACCTACCTGGTGGATTATAACCATCCATAATTCCAGAGAGTCAGATTTTCTTTTTGCTCCTGCAGGCACCAGGCATAAACATAGTGGCCACACATACATGAAGGTAATACATTCATGTGAATAAAAAAAATATTTTTAAAACTGGAATACTAACAGTATTACATGTTTAAACTTACCTGCTACTTCATACACAGAAATTAGCATATGTACTCTGCTAGGGTTTATATTTAACTACTCTTTAAATTTGCCTGTTACTGATAAATATTTTTTTAGTTATGAATGTAATTGAAAAAAGTAAGTCTTCACTCTAGATTTTAGAGAAACAATTTATTATAGTAGAATCTTCCTGTTCTATGTATGCATGTGCATGTCCTCTGTATGTGTACATGCATGTGTACAGGTGCATATACATGTGGATGTTTGTGGGTGTGGAAGTCAGAGGTCAGCTTTGAGTGTTTTCTTCCATTGCTCTCTACCTTATTTTTTTGAAACACGAACTTTCGCTCAGCCAAGAGCTCAATAATTCAGTTAGTCAGGCTGGTCAGTGAGCTTCGGGGAACTTCCTGCTTCTACCTCCCAATACTAATATTATAGACACACATAGAATTTATATTCATGTGTTTTTTCAGCAAGCACTTATCCAATTCAGCCATCTCCCCAATCCACAAAATAAACCTCTCAGAAAGATACAGCAAATTGAAAATGCTTTATATTCAAAGGAGATAGTGTCAAGCCTATTATTTATACTAAACAACAAAGTAGGTTAGTAGGTAGATGATAATAGATAGATAGATAGATAGATAGATAGATAGATAGATACATACATACATACATACATACATATATACATACATATATAGATGATAAATAAATGATAGATAATAGAGTGGTATATAGATGATAGATAGATGATAGGCAGACAAACAGACAGACAGACAGATATATTATGGATATGTTATAGACAGGTGATAGATAAGTGACAAACAGATGATAGATAGATAGATAGATAGATAGATAGATAGATAGATAAACAGACAGATGGATGGATGGATAATTTAGAATGCAGACAAGAAGCTTGCTTAGTTGTTCTTAATAGCCATCTCTAGGAAAGCAGTAAAGAGCAACTTACTTTTATTCAATGTATTTAATTTTATATATTTTGATTTTTCACAATAAGGATATATTTGTGTGTATTTGTGCCCAATAGTTGAGCTTCAGGTTCTATAAGAAATTGTGTCTGAGTACCTGACTAACACAGATGTAGAGGCTCACAGCCATCCATTGAACTGAGTACAGGGTCCCCAATGGAGGAGTTAGAGAAAGGACCAAAGAAGCTGAAGGATTTGCAGCCCCCTAGGATGAACAATATGAACTAACTAGTACCCTCAGAGCTCCCAGGGACTCAACCACCAACCGAGGACTTTACATGGTGGGACTGATTGCTCTGGCAGCATGTGTATAGTAGAGGATGGCAAAGTTGATCATCAATGGGAGGAGAGGCCCTCGGCCCTGTGAAGGTTCTGTGCCCCAGTGTAGGGGAATGCCAGGGCCAGAAAGTGGGAGAGGGTGGGGTGGCAGGCATGGGGAGGGGGGAGGCAACAGGGGTTTGTTTTTGTTGGTTTTGTTTGTTTGTTTGTTTGTTTCTTGGAGGGGAAACTGGGAAAGGAAAAATCATATGACATGTAAATAAAGAAAATATCTAATTAAAAAAATGTCAAAAAATAAAAAAAGAAATTGTGTCTGAAAAAATAAGGTAGAGACATAAAAGCCTAGTGGGGCAGCAGCTGTAAGCCTGGTGCTAGGCCCAGGACGGAGACAGTAGATCCCAGGGATTTGCTGGTCAGACAGTCTAGTGAAAATTGTGACTCTCCAGGTTCAGTGAGAGGCCCTGTCACAAAAAGTAAGCCAGAGAGAAATAGAGGAAGACACCCCAAGTCTACCTGTGACTTCTGTGCACACATGTACATATACACAGAAGGGTGAGGAAGAGAGAGAGCAACCCTAAGTACAAATATATAATACAAAAAAATAGCTGGGAACAAGTTTAACCAAAGAGTTAAAAATCTCTGAGCTAAGAAAACTGTAAGACATAAGTGAAGAAATCAGAGAGTTTACAGGCAAATGGGAAGCCATGCTGTTTCTCAAGAAGAGACTGAGTATTGTTAAAATTCTGATAGAACCTGTTATCTACAGAGCAAGTGCAAACCCTATCAAAATCCCAATAGGGATCTTCACAGATCCAGAAAAAAAAAAATCCAAAACTGTGTATAAAAGCACCAAAGGAGTATTTTTTAGCCAATTCATCTTGAGCAAAAGGACCACAGCAGGATACTAACCACCCTTGAAAAGCAAAGCAAAACTAAATGAGATATCACAGAACCCTTGTCCTGACTCTGTGTCAAAGAGACAGAAGATAACAAGTGCTGGTTGGTGGGAGATGAGTTTCTACAGTCATAGAAGACAGTATGCAAGCAGGCCTCTCTGAAAAAATGAAAATGAATCTACCATGTATGTGCCTTGTGCCCAGCCATTAAAATATTGGGTATACAACTAAGAGACAGACAAAGACAGAGAGACAGACAGAGAGACAGAGAGAGAAAAAGACAGAGAGACAGGAAGAAAGAGATAGGGAAAAGAGCCAAAGAGATACTTTGTTCAGAAAGAAATCGCTGCAGTTCGATGTTTACTGAAATCCTACTTCACTACATGTCTGGGTTAGCTTCTCTGTTGCTGTCATAAAACACAGTGAACACCAGGAACTTGGGGTAGAGGGGCTTAGTTTCTCTCACACATATCAGTCACAGTCCATCACGAAGGGAAGCCAGTCCAGAAACTCAAGACAGTAACCTGGAAGTGGGAAGTGAAGCAGAAGCCATGGGGGACGCCGAGGCTTACTCTTCATGGCTTGCTCATCCTGCTTCCTAACAGGACCCAGGACCACCAGCCCAGAGATGGCACCACCCATCGAGAGCTGAGATCTCCTACATCAATGATCAACCAAGAAAAGGCACCTCAGGCTTGTCCACCGGCCAGGTTGGGAGGGGCACTTAATCAAGTGAAGTTCCTTCTTCCAAAGTGACTCTAGCTAGTGTTGAGTTGACATACAATTAACAAGCACACTACTTATAATAACTGAGAAACACAAACAACCTCAATATCCACTAAAGGAACGGGCATGTTCTTAAAAATACAGTACATATGCACAATGGAAGATTATTCAGTTGCAAAGAGAAAAAAAAATGCTCTCATTAGCATCTGCATGGACAGATTTGGAAAACATTATGGTAAGTAAAGTAAGCCAGACACTAGATGTAAATAATACATGGTCTCCCTTATACGGGATGCTGTAAAAAGTTGATTCACAGGACTCATGAGAAGAATGATAGTTATAGAAGGCAGGAAAGAGTAAATAGGAGACTGAGCCATGGAGAGGATGGTAATGAATACTAAGCTATAGTTTGCAAAGAGAATGGAATTCTGATGTGCTATCGAACATTAAGGTAAATTTGGATCCACATTAGAAACTGCACCTTAAAAACTACTTTTACCACAAAGCAATGACAGTGTGAGGAAACAGATATATTTAGCCATACATAGACACTTTTTTAATGCATGGATTTATCAACATGTTATTTTATACTCACTAATGTATATAATTTTTATGTGTGTACTTATCAGCTAAAACATGTAATTTTAATTTTATAAAACAGCAGGAATAAAGTGTTACCTGATTTTTCAATATAGAAAAACAAAAGTTTGTTTCTTGTGAAATGGATTAAAAGACTCTGAAACTAGGCCAGGCCTGCTAATACATACACACCTTTAATCTCAGCACTTGGAAGGCAGAGGCAGAAGGAGATCTGTGTGATCAAGGCCAACCTGGTCTACAGAGAGAGCCAATCTTTATTTAGTCTGTCAGCTTGACTCCCAGCCCAAGCCGGAAGTAAGAATGCTGCTTCTACTGAGGATGCTGGACCTTTGACTTAATCCTACCTCTCATAATTTTAAAAAACAAATTCCAAAAGGCCAACTAAAACATATTATTTTGAAAATGTACTTCATCTTTCAAGGATGTTATTATTTTCTTCCTCACACAGTATGAGGTTTCATGTGGTAGCCCAGGCAATTTTTACAGCTAAACACATGGTCTGAGGACAAAATATAGTTGTGGTCTGCCGAAAGCCTGAAGCTTTAAACAGGAGAGCATGCCGATTTTCTTCACGTCTGGAATAGGATAA
>NW_022196903.1:17864113-17879722 GCF_008632895.1 Mastomys coucha | reverse complement strand
AAAAAAAAAAAAAAAAAAAAGAGAGAGAGAGAGAGAGAGAGAGAAAGAGAAGAAGAAACAGAGAAAGAAAGAAAGAAGAAAAAGGAAAAATGTCCGTGAAAATCCATTATCTTTAAAAATATTTGGTGTTAAAATTCTGACTATTGTGTGATGCCCATGTCTATATTTAGTTATAGAAAGGTTCTAATCCATCTCTATGCACCTTGGTTTCTTGGCTGTAAGGCTCTTACTTCCCCCAAGCCTCTTGGAAGAATTGTTGGGATTTGAGTTTGAGCCAAAAAAAGAAAAAAAAAAGAGCTAAAGAGGCTAGGAAGCACTTACAGATGGAGATAATTAGCATATTAAAATAGGCCAGCCAGATTTTTTTTTTTTTAAATCAGGAAATAGAGAGTAAGTGCTCTTTCTGGCAAGGCTATAGAAGCCGTGTGGACAGAGGAAATGCGATTCAAACCGGTATGAGAATGGTATTTTACTTGAACCAGGTTTCAAAAGACTAGAGCTGAGGTTCCTTTGAATGAGAACCATGAAGCTGGCGGGCTGAGCAGGGGACTTCCTTGAAATTCTGCTCCAAGGGAACTGTTTTGAATTTTGTTTGAATGTCTTAGAATGGGAGCCACTTGGTTTCGGAAGACACAGGATAAACACGGAGAACCCCATTGCTTCCTGATGCAATGGAGTGGAGGAAGTGGCGTTCTGGCACCGCCTCCTGTTGAAAGGGGATTATAGAAGCTGGTGAGATGGGAAAGAAGGCCCTAGAACAAAAAATCTCAGGCTTCTTGGACATTGTTTTTCTGTAAATCCTAAGGCAACAACAGCCCGAGGCTGGTGTGGGGTTCAGGCTCTCTCTCAATGGGCTGTGCCTAATGGTCAGATAATCCACAGCGGTTTCCTGAAGTCCTGATGCAGTCAGCCCTTCCAGTTATGGGTCTTACCCTTTATTTGAAACAGATATAAGAGTCAGATCTAAAGTAGAGCATTTTAATGGTTAGTATGGGCACTGACTGAATATGGACTATCCCTGTAGGCCAGGCTCAGTATCAGCGAGGAATGAACATTCTTCAGTTCCCGTGGTTATTTGCAAGTACAATTAGCCATGGCCCTGACTCGACTCGCCACGGGCTTCACATCTGCAAACATCTGTCAGCTTATACTTCCACATTGCTCTCCATCACCAAAGGAAATCAGGACAGGAACTCACACAGGGCAGGAACTTGGAGGGAGGAGCTGATGCAGAGGCCATGGAGGATGCTGTTTACTGGCTTGCTTCTCCTGGTTTACTCAGTTTGCTTTCTTACAGAACTCAGGACTACCAGCCCAGGGATGGCACCTCCCACAATGGGCCCTCCCACCCTTGATCACTAATTGAGAAAATGCCTTACAGTTGGATTTCATGGAGGCATTTCCTCAAAGGAGGCTCCTTTCTCTGGGATCACTCCAGGTGTGTCAAGTTGACACCGAAAACCAGCCAGTATAGTGTGAGATTGTTTTACACAATCAAGGCAGGAAAGATTACTCAAGGAACCAACCTCCATAGGTGTTCCTGGCACTCCCTTTATCCATTACAGACTAGAATGCACATTCTCAGTCAATTTATGGAAGGACTATGATCAGCAAGGGCTGCAACTGAAGGAGAATTTTACCACCAGATAAAGGGCTCGACCTGCCAAGTGCAAACTGAGATTGGGAGGAGGCACGGATTTATAACGATTAGGACACTCAGAGAAGGCGACTATCAGGAGATGAAGTTGGTGAGATGAGCCAGAATCCTCACTGGGGCGCTTTCTGTTCTGATTCCTCTTGTTCACTGTCCTCTTCTGCATGTCTTCTCAAAGACGAGTTCATGGAAAACACAAGGGGACTGCCTTCAATCTTGTGTAGCAAAGTGTATCTGCATAGGGCAAGAGGTGGGGTACAGCAGCCACTGAAATGTGTAGCTTGGATCTAAAAGCCTCCTGTATCAGAAGAGTTGATTGACAGCCCAAAGGCTGCTCTTCTGAATTCCCTACCACCATCATATGTGTTCAAGCTTTACCTGACCAATTCCAGGTCCAAGACTGTTGACCACAGATGCAGGGATTTTTCAGATGGGCAACTTTGGCTTAAGGATCCCTCACTAACCTGGTCACAGCTTCCTCAGAATTACACCATTTGGCTTTTCCTGGGCTGAGGATTCTCCACAGTTACACATCACGATCCATTATTGAAGAAAGTCAGGGCAGGTATTCAAGAATTTGAAATAGAAACAAACAAACAAACAAACAAAAGATTGTGGGAAAACATGACATTATTTATGGCTCAATTGCAGAATCATTATTAGCTAGCTAGCTTTCTTACACATCCAAAGATCACCAGCCTATGGATGGTACCTCCTATAGGTGGCTACTGAGCCCTCCTTGATCAGTTAACAGTCAAGAAAGTCTCCTGCTGACCAATCTCATCTAGGCAATGCCTCAATAGAACCTTTCCTCTCATGTGGCTCCAGGCTGTATTAAGTTGACAATTAGTCACTAGGACAGTATCCTTTGCTCCTCTGAGTTCTTTCTCTGTCTCTGTCTCTCTCTCTGTCTCTCTCTGTGTCTCTCTGTCTCTGCCTCTCTGTCTCTGTCTCCCTCTCTTTCTCTTTCTCTCTCTGTCTCTCTCTGTGTCTCTGTCTCTGTCTGTCTCTCTCTGTCTCTCTGTCTCTCTCTGTCTCTCTCTCTGTGTCTCTCTCTCTCTCTCTCCTTCTTGTCCTCCCTCTCTCTCTCTCTCTCCCATGCATACATAAAGAAGAAGTCCTGTGAGCACACAGTGAGAGATTTTAGCTGACTGTAAGCGAGGAAGAATCTGGCCATGTTAACATCCTCCCCTTGCCCATCTGGCTTACAGAATTATAAGAAAGTCATAGTTTTGTGATATCCAGCCTATGACACTTGGTTGTGTCAACCGAGTTGCCTAAGACAAGATCCCAGGACCATCTGGCATTATATGTGATAATGATAGTTACAGTGCATTTTTTTTCACAACTGCACATATTTTAACAAGCAAATTCACCAAACAAACACTTAAATCCATTTTTAGCACAGTAAATACAGGAAATATGAATTACACTAAGAAGACAAAGTCTTCTAAGTTTTTCCACAAATAATATGGCTTTCAAGTGTATTTCTGCCATGCTTTGGTCTTTGTGAGAGGTGCCACTTAAGGGCTAGAGAGATGGCTCACTAGTTATAAGAGCTGGCTGTTCTTCCAGAGGTCCTGGGTTCAATTAACTGCAACCAACATGATAGATCACAATTGTGTATAACTGTAGTCTTATGTGATCTTGTGCCCTCTTCTGGTGTGCAGGGAAAACACCTATATACATGAAATAAATAAATCTTAGAAGGAGGAGGAGGAAAAGTAGGAGAGAAGAAAGGAAAGAGAGAGGGCATGGGAGGAAGGAAGTGAGAGAGAGAGGGAGGAGGGAAAGAAGAAAGAAAGGAAGCAAAGAAGGAAGGAAGGAAGGAAGGAAAGAAGGAAGAAAGGGAGGGAGGGAGGGAGGGAAGGAGGGAGGGAGGGAGGAAGGAGAAGATGGAGGGAGAGAGGGAGGAAGGAAGGGGACACCTAGCAATACTCAGTACACCTCAGATGATGACCCAAAGACAGAAGTAATACCCTCAAATTAAAAAATAAAACAAAACAAAGCACAGTCTCATTGTATTAAAGCTTAAATGATTTGCCAAGGTGGTGGGAATATTGATTAAATCTATAACCTATTGATAGCTTTGAAACTTAGGATTTGTTTTTAAAGTGTTTAAAGCTTTCTGCTTCTCATTCCATTCATGGAAGTCTGCTGTGGTGTAATATGTGTGGAACCAACTATTATAAACTTAAAATTACTTTAATTCAAAGTTGATTTAAATTTTTCTGATAAGACCACAAATCCCAGTGGTAGCTAGTGAGGAAACTAACTGAAAGGAAATATGGGAATTTGAAGTCATGAGAATGTCAGTACACTGTAACCTGGGTAAAAGAATTAATAATACTTATATTCTAGCTACCATAAGGTTGTAAACAGCATAAAAAGTCTCAGGAAGCAGCTTTGAAATCCAGTTCCATTAAGATTTATTAAATTTTAATTAATATCTTGTTGTACACACCAAATTTCTATAGAATGTGTTTGCCAGAAGTACATAGAAGGAGTGTCGGCCTGGTTGATCCAGACTAGGTTTCTGTATGTTTCTATAGGTGAAGATTGAATCCCTGCATGTATCAGGACACTGGTAATTAGGTGGCAGGTGATGAGAGGTGGCCTCGGAGCCACTTCACACTCATCTATCTCCTCTAACAGACTATTACATAATAGTTTTTTTATTAGCTTCCTTTTCAGGAAGTATAGCACTTTCTCTCTGCTCTTGGAAGAATAAAGATGAAGAAGTAAAGACTTGGTTTGCTCTTCAACAACATAATGAGCTACATTTCACGTTGTAGTGACCTAGCCCCTTATTTGGATGTTGTCAGGGACAGTGTGTGTGTGTGTGTGTGTGTGTGTGTGTGTGTGTGTGTGTGTGTGTATTTCAGTGTGTACAAGGATCAAGGGGACCTCTCACTTTTGCTTTAATTTCCTATTCATTGTCTAGGTAAAAGAATATCTAAATCTAAATACAATCCCTCACTCCCTCTATCCCTTTTTTGTAAGTGGACCCTTCAAATTACCCTTGTCTTGGTCTTTGAGTTGATCAATGATTTAAAAACAAAATAAACAAACAAACAAAAAACCACTCTTCTGAAATCTCTCTAACTAGCTACAAAAGTATTTTAGTTTTGTTTATAGTGTCTATCTCTTAACTTTTAATCTGTGTTACCTCAATGCTAATTTACTTAAATTTCTCTTTTAGTAGACACGTTTATGAAATACTGCATTTGCCTACATATATACTCTCTCTGAAAGCTAATTTAAGTAGCCTATCCATATTGATAATGAACTAGGGACTGGCAGTCCTGCAGTTGTCTCACTGCTTTATAATGCGTATATTTTCCTGCTGCTGAAAATTTTCCTTCAGACTTTGGGGATTAAAGAAGTACAATGAAATGCTTTGAATACAAACTGGATTTTAAAAACCCCATAGAAACTTTCATTCTTCCTCATGCCTGATTGACTAAACAGACTTTGAATTGTAAAGAAGGAAGATTCAAGTCAATCTTTGAATAGTAAGAAGAAGCAATCAAAAACACATTTTGGTCCTTCAATGATGAGGATGATTCCTGCTACAGAGCACGCAGCAGATAAAAAAGAAAGAAAAAAATGGGTCCCCAAACTGCAACAACTTGGTTCATCCAAGATTCCTTATTCTTGAATGGCATGCTGAGAATGAGAACTTGTAAGCCCAATTATCATTAATTTATATTTGTCAAATTTTCTAATGTTACCAAAATGTAAAGCTTAAACTAAAAGCAGTGGCTAATGGAGTTAGTACTATTGAGTTAATGCAGAAAAATATACCAATCCCTCATCCATTCCTAACAGTCCCCCACTGAAGAGACAGGGTAGTTGTATGCATTTATCAGGTTTTCTTAACCCTTCTAAGTCATTGAAATAGAGCCTGTTGACAAAAAAGTAAGTTATTAAAATGACAAAGGACTGACAAATCCCAACAGTTTTATTTCCTTTTTTGATATACTCTAACTTAGTATCATGAATCCAAAACAGGAGTAGAAGCAGATTGGCATGCTTTCTAAAGGGTTGCTGAGTGTGTGCTTATTTATGCTTACTTGTGCTTTTATTTTTATTAGATATTTTCTTTATTTACATGTCATATGATATCTCCTTTCCCAGTTTCCCATCCAAAAAAATAAATAAAAATAAAATAAAAAAACCCTATTCCCTCCCTCATCCCCCTGCTCACCAACCCACCCTCTCCCACTTTCCTGGCCCTGGCATTCCCCTACACTGAAACATAGAACCTTCACAGGACCAATGGCCTCTCCTCCCATTGATGACCAACTAGGCCATCCTCTCCTATACATATGCTGCTGGAGCCATGAGTCCCACCATGTGTACTCTTTGATTGGTGGTTTAGTCCCTGAGAGCTCTGAGGGTACTAGATAGTTCATATTGTTGTTCATCCTAAGGAGCTTCAAACCCTTCAGCTCCTTGGGACTTTCTCTAGCTCCTTCATTGGGGACCCTGTATATACCCAGGAGTGGTATAGCTGGTTTCTCTGGTAGTTTTATGTCCAATTTCGTGAGGAACTGCCAAACTGATTTAAAGAGTGGTTATACGAGCTTGCAATCCTACCAGCAATGAAGGAGTGTTCCTCTTTCTCCACAACCTCACCAGCATCTGCTGTCACCTGAGTTTTTGATCTTAGCCATTCTGACTGGTGTTAGGTGGAATCTTATGGTTGTTTTGATTTACATTTCCCTGATGACTAAGAATTTTTACATTTCCTTAGGTGCTTCTCAGCCATTTAGAATTTCTCAGTTGAGAATTCTTTGTTTAGCACTGTACCCCATTTTTAATAGGGTTATTTGGTTCTCTGGAGTCTAACTTCTTGAGTTCTTTGATATTAGCCCTCTGTAAGACATAGGATTGGTAAAGATCTTTTCCAAATCTGTTGGTTGCTGTTTTGTCCTATTGACAGTGTCCTTTGCCTTATCAAAGCTTTGTAGTTTTATGAGGTCCCATTTGTCAATTATTGATCTTAAAGCATAAGCTATTGGTGTTCTCTTCAGGGAATTTTCCCCTGTGCCCATGTGCTCCAGGTTCTTCCCCACTTTCTTTTCTATTAGTTTCAGTGTATCTGGTTTTATGTGGAGATCCTTGATCCACATGGACTTGAGCTTTGTACAAGGAGATAGGAATGGATTGATTTGCATTCTTCTATATGCTAACTGCCAGTTGAGCCAGCAACATTTGTTGAAAATGTTGTCTTTTTTCCACTGAATGGTTTTAGCTCCTTTGTCAAAGATCAAGTGACCATAGGTGTGTGGGTTCATTTCTGGGTCTTCTATTCTATTCCATTGATCCACCTGCCTGTCACTGTACCAATACCATGCAGTTTTTATCACAATTGCTCTATAGTACAGCTAAAGGTCTGGGATGGTGATTCCACAAGGGTTCTTTTATTGTTGAAAATAGTTATCACTATCCTAGGTTTTTTGTTATTCCAGATGAATTTGCAAATTGCTCTTTCTAACACTGTGAAGAATTGAGTTGGAATTTTGATGGGGTTGCAATGAATCTGTAGATTGCTTTCAGAAAGATGGCCATTTTACTATATTAATCCTGCCAATCTATGAGCATGGGAGATCTTTCCATCTTCTGAGATCCTCAGAGGCTTGAAGTTCTTGTCTTACAGATCTTTTATTTGCTTCGTTAGAGTCACATTTTATATTATTTGTGACTATTGTGAAGGGTGTTGTTTCCCTAACTTCTTTCTCAGCCTGTTTATCCTTTCTGTAGAGGAAGGCCACTGGTTTGATGAGTTAATTTTATATTCAGCTACTTTGCTGAAGTTGTTTATCAGGTTTAGGAGCCCTCTGATGGATTTTTTGGGGTCACTTAAGTATACTATCATTTCATCAGCAAATAGTGATAGGAAGAAAAAAGGCTTATAAATCAAAAGAGCATTGACAAACAAGAAGGAGGAAGGGTAGGGAGAAAGAAAAAGAAGAGGAAGAGGTATTTAAAAGCCTTGGAATACAAGTAAGAAATTTGAGGATTAAAGTGGGTAAGGATTACAATGATGATGGTGATGGTAGTTTCGACTTAGCAAATTACTTAGTTAACACTAGGACTTTGCTAAGCATATTATTCCTTTGGTCTCACTTAGCAGTTGGGTGACATCACTGCTCTACTTCATGAAGTCATTGTCTTAGGTCAAACACAAATGCACCCTATGGTAAAGATGAAAACCTAAGACCTGATTCTTTGCCTACAGGGCTGATTGCATCAATTTTACAATTCCTCAGATGTTTATAATGTGGTACCTTAAAATCTGTCACAATGAATACCTGCTTTTATTCAGTGATCCACAGTGACTCCTATTGGGTGCCATCAACTAAGGGTTCTCTATTTTCAGAGGTCACCTAAAAAATGCCAGTGAGTCAGAAGTTACTAAGTTGCCACAGGTAGTCAGAGCATGGTCACCCTGGCTCACAGGTATCCATGGGACCCAGAGGATGGCACTCTTAGCCTGTGTCCCTCATGAGGCTCTGTCCTTCCTGAAGGGAAGAGAACAGTGATGTGACAACTAGCACCACTGTCACTCATGAATAATGAGCAAATCAGCCTGCTGAAAACAGAATTAATAATCAGGGCAATTCTAAAGAGAGTGAAAGAAATCCTAGAATTCAGGGAAGAAATCATATGGGAGCCGTGATGAAAAGGATTAGCACCTCTGCAAGAAAGAAGTCAAGTGAAGACTTCATGAGAGGTGAGGGAAGATGCTGAGAACGTCAGGGATTTCTTCTGTATTGTATCGCTTTTAGTCTACAAGCATGTGCTACCTGTGGCAGACAGCTCACCAGGATCCTGTCCTACAGCACTTCCCTGGTGTATTTAGTAAAGCTAGTTTCTCCCCTGCAGGTGAGTGAAAAATGAACATGTCTGTCTACTGCAGCTACTGCTAGTCATTAATACTGTGCATCACTTAAAATGGACCTCGGAAAATCGCAAAGCTTCTGTAAATCAAAGGACACTGTCAATAGGACAAAACAGCAACCAACTGATTGGGGAGAGGTCTTTACCAACCCTACAGCTGATAGAGGGCTAATATCCAATATACACAAAGAACTCAAGAAGATAGAGGCCAGAGAGATAGAGGCCAGAGAACCAAATTTTAAAATGGGGAACAGAACTAAACAGAGAATTCTAAACTGAGGAATGGCCGAGAAACATCTAAAGAAATGTTCAACATCCTTAGTCATCAGGGAAATGCAAATCAAAACAACCCTGACATTCCACTTCATACCAGTCAAAATGGCTAAGATTAAAAACTCAGGTGACAGCAGATGCTGGCAAGGTTATGGAGAAAGAGGAACACTCCTCCATTGTTGGTGGGATTGCAAGCTAGTAAACCCAATCTGGAAATCAGTCTGGCAGTTCCTCAGAAAATTGGGCATAGTAGTACCTGAGGACCTTGTTGTACCACTCCTAGACATATACCCAAAATATGTTCCAACATATAACAAGGACACATGCTCCACTATGTCCATAGCAGCCTTATTTATAATAGCCAGAAGCTGGAAAGAACCCAGATGTCCTTCAACAGAGGAATGGATTCAGAAAATGTGGTACATTTACACAATGGAGTACTACTCAGCTATTAAAAACAATGACTTCATGAAATTCTTAGGCAAATGGATGGAACTAGAAAATATCCTGAGTGAGGTAATCTAATCACAAAAGAAGACACATGGTATGGACTCTCTGATAAGTGGATATTAGCTCAGAAGCTCAGAATATCCAAGATACAATTCACAGACCACATGATGCTCAAGAAGAAGGAAGACCAAAATGTGGATGCTTCGGTACTTCTTAGAAGGGGAAACAAAATGCTCAAGGGAGGAAATATGGAAACAAAGTGTGGAGCACAGACTAATGGAAAGGACATCAGAGACTGTTCCAACCTGGGAATCCATCTCATATACAGTCACCAAACCTTGACACTATTCTGGGTGCCAAGAAGTACTTGCTGACAGGAGCCTGATATAGCTGTCCCCTGAGAGGCTCTGCCAGAGGCTAACAACCATTGGACTGGACAAAAGGCCCCCAGTAGAGGAGTTAGAGAAAGGACTGAAGAACTTGGAGGGGTTTGCAACCCCATAGGAAAAACAACATCATCAACCAACCAGACACCCCAGAGCTCCCAGGGACTAAACTGAAGGAAACTGGCCCGCAGCTTCACTTCATTCCGTGGGTGATTCACGAACAGGGGAACTCAAGATTCTGTAAGATAAGCGGGTAGGGAGAAAAAGAGAGACGACACCAGGAAAGTGTTCTTATCGAGGTGTGTACTTTACTTAAGGAAACGGAAAATATATATCCTTGAGGCAACAGAGTCAAGCCTTTCGGCAGATAGGTAAGAGCGGGGAAACGGACATATCAAAGCAAGAACTCCAGGCAGGAGGGCGGATCAAAGTTTTAGTCTCTATGAATACTGGGCTCTCGGTTCTGGCTTTAATCTCTCGGGCTGGCTCCAGACCCCTGGTGAGTCGAGTTGAGGTGTTGTCTCTGGTGTCGGTTGAGACCTCTCCGAGAAATCAGCAGGGCTCCCACACTAAACCACCAACCAAAGAGTACACATGGAAGGACCCATGGCTCCATCTTCATATGTAGCAAAGGATGACCTTGTTGGGCATCATTGGGAGGAAAGGGACTTGGTCCTGTAAAGCATTGTTGTCCCAGTGTAGGGGAATGCCAGGTCGGGGAGGCCAGGAATGGATGGGTGTGTGGGGAAGCACCCTCATAGAAGCAGGGGGAGTGGGGATGGGATAGAAGGTTTGGGGGAGCGGGAAAGGGGATAACATTTGAAATGTAAATAAAGACAATATCCAATAAAAAATAATACTAAAAAACTGTTTATTTCCATGTAGATTCCAGGCTTTTAAATCGGAACAATTGAACTCTCTCCCTCACCTTGGACTGCGGCTCCTTCCCTTTTCACCCAGGACTTCTCTTTCTCTTCTTCCCTCCTTCCTCACTGTGATGGTTTATATATGCTCGGCCCAGGGAATGGCACTATTAGAAGGTTTGGCCCTGTTGGAGTAGATGTGGTCCAGTTGGAATAGGTGTGTCATTGTGGGTTTGGACTTTAAAGCCCTTATCCTAGTAGCCTGGAAGTCAGTATTCTGCTAGCAGTCCTCAGATGAAGATGTGGAACTCTCAGCTTTTCCTGCACCATGCTTGCCTGGATGCTGCCATGTTCCTGCCTTGATGATTGATAATGGACTGAACCTCTGAACCTGTCAGTCCCAATTAAATGTTGACCTTATAAGAGTTCCCTTAGTCCTAATGTCTGTTCCCAGCAGTAAAACTCTAAGACACTCATACTTGTCAGCATCCAAGGTTTCCAGCCTTCCAGGTGTACAGTCAAGACTGATGGGAAGAGTTTAGACAGCAGAGGTTCTTTGTTCGTAGGACAGCAGCATACCCTTGCCTTAGCATGTACATAAAGCTGATTCTGCTAAGGGACTCTTCAGTGAGTTATCCTGAGAATCCTTTCCATTTCTTACGAACATCCATCTAAGGGGCTAGTGGTTCAGTGGTTAAAAGCATTTGCTTCTCTTACAGATGACCCACGCATCCACATCATGGCTCACAACCATCTGTAACTCCAGTTCTAGGGGATACAATACCCTCTTCTGTCCTTGATGAGCTCCTTAATCCAGGTTGTACACATAAACTCATGCAACCATATACATAATACACATCAAAAATAAAAAATAATTATTTAAAAACAAAACACCTGAGGATCTCTGGACTAGGGTGGCACCTGGTAATACATTTTTCTCAACCTCTCCCAATATGATAATATTTCTGTTTCATCATCTACATGATCCTAAAATGCAAGGCTGACTTTGTTACATCCATGACCAACATCACATTCACTGGATGCTTACCTAGTCTTACTCCAACTAAACTCAAAGATCTCTAGAGGAGTCTCAAATATAACTACTCCCTGACACAGCTGCCCAGATAGCCTTTCACACTTGAGATTCCTTAGGAGATTCCTCAACCTGAAGAAATACTTCTCTGGCCATCAAAGTGGGATAGTTGAAGAACTGTCCTAATGTGAGGAGCAGACATCTGTCAGAACTTGCTGTTGTAAGAGTGATGAGCCATCTGCACAGCTCTGCATAAAAAGCCTCCTGAGAATTCACTTTTTAACCTTCTTCTTATGCTTGGATATTCCTGATTAGAATGAGGGGACTTACCTGCTTCTCAGATTCTTACGTGGAAGCCCTGGTCTATGACTCCAACTTGGAATAGGTGTCTACTATTTTGAAGCCTAAGCTTCCATTTTATAACCTTGTTATAACAGATTACATATGTTCTATATTTAATAGCTTCCACTTTTACATATACCAAATTGTCCCAGGCCTCACCAGGTTGGGAATTAAAATTTAAAAAGAAACAAAAAAACAAACATGCAATCCACTTATTTATAAATTATGTTGGCAGGATTTCCAACTAATAATTATCACATCCTCAAGTGTTCCCAAGATATTTTAGGGAGTTTACCAAAAGGATGCCACACACATGCCCACAGCCTGGTCTGTAACTGTGTGGTGTCTGCTTTTTCCTTCCTTTCCTACTCTCATCTATAATTTTCCACATTCTCTGTTTCCAGATTTGAAGGGTGTCAACTCATTTCTGTGTTCCAAGGAGCTGTAGAGGAAATAGTTCCCTTACATATCACATGCCACATCTGCTCACCAAAACTCTAAAATGGTCCTTCTTTCTCAGAAATGAACTGTGGGCCATCTCCTACTTTCCATAATCTTACAAATCAATTAATATCCCTTCACAGTCAAAAGCAAACTAAAACAAACAACAGTGGCATTATTTCCCCAACCACTCCTTTTCTTGGCATGGGTGGTGCAGCTTAGTGTAGGGCCAAAGCCGCTCCTATCCTTAGCTCCCCACAACCACAGCTTCTACAACCCAAATTCCTTCCTGTCTCTCTCTCTCATCCTAGTAGAAAGCAGAAATGTCCATGCATGTTGATGGATGGCTGGGATGGCACAGATGGGTACCACTGGTCATTTCTGAGTCATTGATCTGAAACTAAGGATGCCCACTGTTCCACTGCTTTTACTTTTTAAACTTAAAGGTCATTCTGGAGAGGGGGAAGCAGAGTGAACGACAGTGTAAATCTACTTGATGGACGTGAGATTATAAATATGTAAATGCTCACAAATGCAAGAGAAACAAAATGACTCCAGAAAGACGTCCAAGGAACTGCGTCTTGGAGGAGTTGCTTCCAAGGCAAGACCTTGATGCCTGGGAAGAGAAGTGATGACTCCTCTCAACTGAATTTTACTTTCCATCTTTTTTGAGTGTTTTATGTGCATCTATATTCTCCATTCAATATAAATTTTTCAATACTACTCAGTGAAAGGGCTTCTAATTTTCCAGCTTTGAAGTTGTTGCCTCTATGTCTTTACTAGCTCCTCTGAGAAAGCATTTGCAATGGAATGCGGGGGGTGGGGGGAGTAGTGGGGAGAGATTTTTCTCTTTTTCTCCTTTTCATGGGTAATCACATTCTTCAAAGCAGGGATATTCTTTTACAAAACATATTGCTCTAAAGACTATCTATTGTACTGTATTCTAATATATATAAATTCAGTAAGTCTCCGTTTCTCCAAGGAATTTAGAGAATGATAAACTACAGAAAGGCTGACTCTTTATGTATTCTTTCTAACATGGATTCTTCCACAGTCCCTAATGGACTTTGCCAATGTTCTTTTAAATGAACAATATCGAAAATTTCAAGCCAAGAGCACACATTTCAACATTATTATCCTATACATTTTTAATTTGGCCATTCTAAATTTATTTATGGCACTGTACCTAAGGGTGTTTCTACTTCTGATGCATGAATGAGTTGCTTGATCACTTGTTCAGTTCTCTCCCAGGCTTTCCTCACAAGGTAGCATAAAAAGTGTTTTATGTAAAACTGGTTGAGTTAATTGGTTGTCTTTATGAAACTCAAGGAATGTCTCTTGCTGGTGCTCAAACATGTCCTCACTTTCCCAAATCCTTAGCAACTGGGTTACAGTCAGGTACAAGTTTTGCAGGAGAATGATACAGAGAGTAATTTGCGAAATGGTAATATAAATATAATCAACACATGCGGGTATAAATAAAACATGACAGCAAAGACATTAGTACTATATTCTCACAGGCAAAAGTCAGAAATCTCAGCTTTCCTTCTTCCCTCTGGGTCCTTAGTGTGACCAAAATCTTCTAATATGTGGAAGTTTCTTCTATCTAAACAGTTCATGCACATATGCACAAACACACACACACACACACACACACCAGTGAATGGAAAGACACAAGAACACAGAATGTACACTAGAGATAAATGAGTACATAAACATAATACAGTCACATGGAGACATACATACATACAGCCACTCTCACAAAGCCACATCACCAAGCCTCAGGTTCTCAAGTGACCTGGATCCACAGGGCTTTGTGTCACCTCTCTTTCCCTCTGCACTCTTCTCTCTGTTCCACCACATCCATATCCATTAATGACTCTCCTTTGAATCTCTGTTCACCTCAAAGGCTGAAGCAATGTATGTTCATTCTCCTCTGCATACCATGACTCTCTCAGTGTCTGACATTGTAACATTTCCTTGGGAAAGCACAACTATCTGTGAACTTCATGAAGTTACTCTATCACTGCTTTTCTCTACTTTCCTGGTTACTTGTTTCTCTCTTTAGTTTTGCTTTGTTTGCACAATTTTGTCATTGTTAGTATCATTAACTTAACATATATATATATATTTTTTTTTTTTTTACTGGAAATATTTTATTGATGAGACCACCAGAACCAGCTGTGCAAAGTGATCGTAGAATCACGCACCCTCCTCCTTGGCAATGCGATCTTTCTTGAGTGGTCCCATGAAGGCTTTCTTCTCCTCCATGGTCTGGAAGTGACCATGGCCAAACTTGGAGGTGGTGTCAATGAATTTCAGGTCAATCTTCTCCAGTGCCCGACGTTTGGTCTGGACCAACAAGGACTTACGATGAGTGAGCACTCGCTTCTTGGTTCCCACCACGCAGCCTTTGAGCATGATGAAGTCATTGGTCACCTCACCATAATGGACAAAGCCACCCAGTGGGTTGATGGTCTTGTCAGACAGGTCATAGTCAGTAGATGCATTGTTCTTGATCAGTTTACCATCCTTGATGAGGTAGCCTTGACCAATCTTGTAAATCTTCTTGTTAATCTCTGAACTTAACATATATTTATATAGGGATCTTTCTAGAAGACACAAAGAACACAAGATTTCTTTTTTTTTTTTTTCTCCCTATAAGACATGATATCAACACAGGAACTCCGCCAGCAGAGTGGTTTGGGTTCCTTCCGGCCTCTCTGGGCTGGTGTCCTGAGAGGACCTTGGGCACAAGCTCTGCAGCCAGTCCCACAACACCTAGAGGAAGCTCCACTCCCAGGCGCCTGACACTCTCAGGATCAGAGGTGAGGAGGACCCAACATCTGTCCCAACACTGGGAGTAACTGGGACCTGCGGGACCAGGACACAGGAACTCCACCAGCAGAGTGGCTTGGGTTCCCTCCAGTCTCTCTGGGCTGGTGTCCTGAGCAGACCTTGGGCATAAGCTCTACAGCCAGTTCCATAACACCCAGAGGAAGCTGCTGTATTCCCAGGTGCTCTAACAAGCCCAGGATCACAGGATCTCAGAATCACAGGATCACAGAGACAGCCTAACTCTGAGGAGATCTGATACAACCAGGATCACAGGAAGGACAGGCTCCAGTCAAATTTAGCAAGGGTAGTTAGCACTAGAGATTACCAGATGGCAGGGGGCTAGCATAAGAACATAAACAACACAAACCAAGGTTACTTGGCATCATCAGAACCCAGTTCTCCCACCATAGCAAGTCCTGG
>NW_022196903.1:17853311-17862820 GCF_008632895.1 Mastomys coucha | reverse complement strand
AACAGGAAGTGACAATTACCTTTTCTTAATATCTTAATATGAAAATTAATATTACCAACATAACCTAAGCGATTGAAATCCAAAAATATGAAGAATTAGAAATTTGTTGATTGTCATCCAATGGTCTCTCTAATTTGGTAATTGGAGAAAGAGGTTCAATATTGTACAATGTATATACACTTTCAGCTTGTTTGTGACAGTGTCTTGCTGTGTACAACATAAGGGTCTTGAAATCTTCCTTCTCCTATCTCAGCCTCTCTATTAGTAGTATTATTTACTTCATGTCTTTACACTATATTATGGTTTCCAGAACAGCTTATATATTTCAAAAGTATTTATATATCCAAAAGAAACATAGACGATTAACTACGGAGGTAGCTTGTAAGAGAACAGGGAAGGGTGAGACTGAATGCTTTACTTGCGTTTGTAACTCTTGTATCAAGTTTGAAGAACTTTATAAGTTACTCTTTGACTTTATAAGTTACTCTTTCTCTGAGATGAATGCTTTTCCAAATTATCACAGCTAATGAACCAAATTCTTACCCTCACTAATGTCTGTGCCACCCTCCAAGCAAAACCATTGTTCTTTGAAACAGATGGTGAATGATTTTATGGATAGACCATCTTAATACCTACACCATTTCTTAAATGAATGTAACCTGTTCTCTGTGGGCCGAGAATAAAGTCACTCAAGTCAAATAGCTTTGACCATAGCAGGAAGTCTGTATCCAAAAAGCAAGCCTACAATTCATTTCTTGGTGCAGCAGAACTATCAACTCTCAGCTTAGCTATGATGGAGGTAAAATCCTTTGGTGATGTGAGGGTCATTGAAATACAGCCTTATTACAATGAAATCCAATGTCTAAAAATTGTTCTTATTTTGGGCTTGTACCACAGTAAGAACCAAGATTTTAAACTCTACTAAATACAAAACCAACAAAAAGACTTTATATATTTATGTTCATTTAAGAAAATACTAGTAGTGATGTATTATTTTGAAGTATACAGTTAATATGTTTGGAGTTATTTATAATTTATATTAAGAAAAATGTATTTTCACTATTGTTGTCGATGAGCATCTACATAAGACTGTTAAATTGATTGTTGTTTTATATCAAACAACTTTTACAATACTTATTTTTATTGTTATAATATTTTATGCATTTTAAAGAATATGACAAAAAAAGATATTGTAAGTATTGAAGGGGGTCTCTGGGAGGAGTGGGGGTACAAAAAGGAAACAAGAATGTGATTTAATTCTATTTATTTAAAATATGTTCATAAATGTTAACAACTAATTCAGATAAATTGAAATCATGTAATTTTCTCATCATAATGCAATAAAGGTTTTTAAAAAAAGACATAAAAAATAAAATAAAATAAAGACATGATAGCAAATGGAGACAAGCATCAATAAAGTCAGCAATTATAAAAGTAGCAAGTGTCAGGACTAGAGCTAGGCCAAATTGGGAATAGAGCCTTCTAGAGAGAAGTATTAAGTTTAAGTCTGATGAGTAGCAACCATACACAGAAGGGGGTTGCTCTAGGTTGAACTGGACCAGTTGTTCTCCCTGGAACCTCAAGGGAGAGAACTAGGGATGAGAAAATAAACAGTCAAAAATTGGGGTCTGGAGATTCAAGGATTGAATAGTCATAGGAATCTGCAAGGGCTGGTGACTCAGGCCAACAAGCTTACGAATGTTATAGCTCTCCATATACCTTTCAAATGAGAAGCAGAAAACAAATCAGTAAAGGACATCAGACAGCAGGGAGCTCAGAGCAGCTCTTGTTTCTCTTTTCAAGGTACACGCTGATACAGTAATCAAAGCATTTCACATCTCAGTGTCTGGAACATTGACCACAGCTTTATAGGGAAACTGTTAAGCTTTAGTCTCCAACCTCAGCCTCATCAGAGCCCTGGCACCCATCCATTGCTGGCTTGGCCAAGCATGACCCTGACAGGAAACAGAAGTTTGGCACTCCTTGTTCCAATCCACAGGACCCTGAAGGACCTTTGTCCCAACATTTCTCTGACACCAGGCAAAGGAAGCAAGTCCATAAATGAAAGAGCATCACTCCTTTGATGAACTAAGATGGTTTCACAGTCACTGTGATGACATGAGGGTTGATAACTTCCATCACTGGCATCTCCTGGGAGCTGGGTTCTACATGATCTACTGTTTGATATACTCACAGTTGACTTCAAACAGTGCCATAAGACAGTAGTCAATATCTAGCTAAAAGCTTACTGTTTATTGGCTATGGCAAGTGTTTGATATATCTTAATGCCTCTACTCATTGAATAGTCATAGGAAGCTTGTTTTATTTTTAAGATTTATTTATTTATTTTATGTATGTGAGTACACTGTCACTCTCTTCAGACACACCAGAAGAGGATATTGGATCCCATTACAGATGGTTGTGAGCCACCATGTGGTTGCTGGGAATTGAACTCAGAACCTCTGGAAGAGCAGTCAGTGCTCTTAACCACTGATCCATCTCTCTAGCCCCCATAGAAAACTCATAATAATAATAATAAAAGTGAGCCTTCTCTCTCCCCCTCACCTCTTCTGTCATCTTCCCCTTTTCTCTCTCCTTTTCTCACACACCTGTTTGGTTATCATGCTTATCTCCATGTCACCAGTTCACCCAGTTTGACAGACATGGAGGCAGAGGTAAACCCAAGGAGCACAGATGTCTACAGGTGTCATGGGACCTCAACATAAGAAGTGAAAATAAAGCTTCAAGACAGTTTGTTGGTGCTGGAGCCCTAGGAATAGGAAGTCAGAAAGAGTAAGAACCTGAGTAAAGAAAAGGGGAGATATCAAAGAATGGATTGGCTGGAAGGAGAGACACCCAGAGGGACTATCATGTTCAATAAAGAATAACAATATGGGGGTCATTCACTAAACACATATTTTTTAAATGTGTTTTTTACTATTACATTCTGTTTTGGTGATTAAAATTGACCAAAAATCATCAACCCCAAGTTTTATGAACAATTCCTTATAAGAGAAATAATAGACTCACAAGCAAGTTGCCACCATTCCTAAGAAATAGCATTTTTGATAGGCTCACTAACATGATTGAATGTATTTGTTAGAAAAATAGATGATCTTCCCTCTGCAACCTAGCTTTAGACTAGGAACAGAGTACGTGGCCCACCTAAGCCTCATGTTTTCTGTGCTTTGTTTTATGTAATCTGTGGGCCTGGTCTCTCTCTGCTGCTGATGCCTGTGGCTGCACGGTGCATTAGTTACTTAAAAGGAGATCTCTGCTGCTGAGGCCTCGAGCTGTACAGCGTGTTAGCTAAAAGGAGGCAATGCATAATCGTGAGATATTTTATTATAGGAAAGAGAAAATAGTCTGGCCATGTAGAGAGAAAGAAAGGAGAGGAGAAGAGAAGGAGAGAGAGAGATAGAAGGAGAGGAAGAAAACAAAAGAGCAAGAGAGGAAGAAAGGAAGCAAGAGAGCAAGAAAGCAAGAGAGAGGGGAAGAAGGCAAGAGAGAGGGGAAGGGGTGAACTGTCCCTTATATATTGTGAGATGTGGCTATCTGTCTGTGGGGCAGGCCATGCCTGCCTGTGGTCAGTGACTGGGAGTAGGGTCCAGCTAGAATGCTGGGAGCTTGGGGCATTGTCTACCTGACAGAGCACACATCTCCTGTGGAGGCAGCGATGAGAGGTTGTGACTGAAACAAGAGCCAAGGACCCAGGAGTCATAGCGGAACGCCTTCTGTCCCTTGCAGGCAGAAACTACCCACTGGAGCTTCAGGGTTCTAGACTTACTACTCAACTAGGCCCAGGTTGCTTGAATAGACCACTGCCCTACAGTAATCCACCAAATAAGCTATCTACTGTCATCTTGGTATTACTAGTGAGTACAATGGTAGCCAGAGGTATCAGATAACTTGTCTGGGTGACGTATGTGATGAGAGTAGGTGGCAGAATCCAATGAAGGTAAAAACCTTGAATGCATCAATAAGTCTAAAGTCTGTGTTTATTGTCCCCATCTGTGCCTTCTTATGATTGGTAGATGAATCTCAGAGTATCCTTAGACTTACAGCTGAATGGTCTAATCCACTCTATTTTAGGGTAGAGGACTGCACACCTGCAAAGCATGCAAAGGAAAATAGTACAGACATCTACTTCAGCAAGGTTTTAGTATACTTTTAATTTTAATGTTTGTTTTGTTTCTTCATGTGTTATAACAATAGACATACAGTATTTTACATATGTTGTGTGTACAGTGTTTTCTCATGATAATTATCAAATTCTGTCTTTGTAATAAAGGAGAATGAGGTGCTTAGATTCATATGGATGAGAATCAGTATGTTGTTTGAATCATGGGTATTACCACTGAATGGAAAATGAAAGGTGGGTCAACTTTAGGTAGCAGTACATTTTCTGTCAAGCTACATGTGTAATAGTGGACTGAAACGAAGCAAAGTCATTTCTCTTGAGTGTTTAAGTTGTACAGGAGGTAAAAGAAAGCATATTATGGGTGTTAATGCTCTGTCTCTCAATAGGAACCTTGGGGAATCTATCCTTGATGAAAATAATCTCACTCTTAGAAAATAATCCTGTCTGATTCAGGAGACATAGCACAAAAAATGGGAAAGTAACATTTTTGACCATCTTGACCTCAACTAGATGAACATTTCTTTTTCTTCATTTTTTAAAGAATTTATTTTATTTATTTATTTTATGTATATGAGTACACTGTAGCTGTCTTCAGACACACCAGAAGAGGGCACCAAATCCCATTACAGATGGTTGTGAACCACCTTGTGGTTATGGGGAATTGAACTCAGAACTTTTGGAAGAGCAGTCAGTGTTCTTAACCACTGAGCCATCCCTCCAGCCCCTTTTCTTCATTTTTTTAAAGATGTATTCATTTTATTTTATATGTATGAGTGTTTTGTCTGCATGCATGTATATGTACCACATAAATGGCAGGTGTCCACAGAGGTCAAAAGAGGGCATTAGATGCCCTAAAAATGGATGGTTCTGAACTACCATGTGAGTGCTTGGAGCTAAACCCAGATCCTCTGTAAAAGCAGCAAGTGCTTTTAACCACTGACTGAGCCATCTCTGTAGCCCCCTGCCGAGTCCTTCGTATATATACATAGTATTTTTTGTTTCTTCTTTCAACCAAATATTGTATAGTTATAGGACAACATCCTTAGAAGCAACTGTAGGAACATGCAGTTTACATGAATGGATGGATAAAGTACCAATGAGCTTTATAAACTGTTTTGTGGAGTCCCTATTTCCAAGATATGTTAAAAGAGCAGCATTTCCCTCCCCCCCCCTTTTTTTTCAGATTTTGTTCAACTTTAAGAATCTTTCTTTCTTGAAAGTTATCCTCTGTTTAACTTTTGTTTGTGTGCTGTTTTTTGGTTTGTTTGTTTTTGCTTTTGTATTTGAGACAGGGTCTCATGTAGCTCAGCTTTCTAACCTAAAACTCACTATGTGCTTGAATATGACCCTGAACTTCTGATCCACCTGCAGATTCTAATTCTGCAGTTCAAGATTCCACTATACCAAATCTATGCTAGAGATTAAACTCAAGACTTCGTGTATATGAGGTAGGCACTCCACCAAATGAGATCTAACCCCTAAATCTATACTTTCATTGTTACTGTTTTGTATCTCAGTTGAATCTCAAACATTTTTTTTATTTCCTTCCTGTAGTTTCTTAGGATCTCTTCTAAGTAAATGCCAGAATCACAAAGTTTTAAAAGTACCTTAATATTCTCTGTTTTATCTCTCTAATTTTGTTTTTGATGTAGAAACTGAAGCTCATGAGGATAGAAAGATTTGCTCATGATTGTTTCAGAGACAGTCACAGCACAGTATGTACATTGAGTAGCTAATTGCATAGATGATCACAAATGGATGAGTAAGCTCACAGAAGTCAAAGAGTCCTCAAACAGATATACTACTGGGACGGCATCCTTCCTGAAAAACCAAAGCCTTGCTACCAAGACTACCCTAAGTTCTCTTGAATTTGAAGGTTTCATGGCATTACATAAAAGTCCAGGCTGTGGAGTTGTGATATTTATCTTCAAAACATAACACTTATTCAAAAGTCCAGTTTATTAGTAAAGAGGCTAAGTCATGAAGAGACAAGCTATTAAAAGACTACCTACAGTTGAAGAAAGAATAAGTAAAAATCCAAGCCTGAGTCTTGAATGTTTTTTGCAATAGACAGTTTCTTCTCTTTCCATGATTCCACCAGCTCAGAGATAAAATGATGCATCTATGCTGTTTTTCCTCTTTTTGATATTCAGAACATCATGTATCTCAGATAAGCATCAAACTCATCTCATTGCAGAAGATGACCTTGAACTCCAGATCCTCCTGCCTTCGCATCCCTAGTGCTAGGATTACAAGAGCATATCACCACAGCCAGATCAACTCTACTTTTTGAAAGACAGAAAAAAAAATATTTAAAGTTAACAAAACCTAATATGCATGCATACTGCTTTTGTGTTTCTTCCTTCAGGCACTTATTCACAGAGTAGTAGACACTTGAAACACAGGGCATTAATGCACCTCTTCGGGGGGGAAAAACAAGCAGAGTGTAACCTTCCAGAGTATTCAGCAGAACTCTCAACTACAAGCTCTGATTACTGATTTAATGTATGAAAAACATTTATTTAATATGTTGTTCTAGGGTGTATACTAAGAAAGAAAGGGAATTTGAAAGGAATCTGCAACTAGCATGGTGATTAAATAGTCAGAAAGGAAGGAGTTACACAGAGGGAATTATACTGTCAACTCAAGAGAAATCAACATAATAATAGTTTTCCAGGGTATGAAAGACTATTACCCTGACAACGATGACAGATTGTTCTCCATTTCCAAATAAATAAAACCAGAGGAAATGTAACAAAACCTGGAGAGTTTAGTCTTCTGAGCATGAAATTTAAAACTTTGTTTTAATTCATGGTGAGGAAAAATGGAATTTCAAGGACAATGGAATTTTTTTATCTCATGAAACTCCATAAATTATTGTTTAACCCAGGGTGAACCAATGACTTTTTTTTCTAAGACTGGAGGGAGACTGGAGAAAAACTGACTTCAAAGTCTTTGAAATTTCCAGCATTCTATAATGTGAATTATTTTTAATATCATTTCATTAAAAATATAATTCTACCATTTCCTACATAGAAGTATTCCCAATTAGTATTGTCATGGCCACTGCAATCTGGACACCACAGTCTTGGTCCATTTCTCCCACCTGTCTACATGTAATCTGAAGTATGCTGGGTGCTATGTCAAAATCCCAGGAAACTCTTCCAAGAGTCCAAGGGTAGTGGGCCTCTGAAGATCACAAGGACCTAGTAAATAGAAATCTAGCACATAGGAGCTGAAGGATAGACTGAGAGGAATTCAGTGGCATGCCTACAGCATTCAGCAATATTCTATGAGCAGTGCTCATCATTTGATACACCTTCAAGTAGTCAGTGATAGCCATCCAATTTGTTGGCTCTGAGGCAGGACCAACTTCCCTATCCATGTTTTCTGATATGAGTAAACTTAGTTGATTTCTCTCTACCTAAAGCTTTGCTCTCATCACAATTGCAGTTTGTAAGGGTGGTCGCTCCTTTGAAATTTCTCAGTTGTTAAGAGTTCCAGAGCAAGACAAATAATTAGTGATGAGACAGTGTGACAGGTCAATGCACAGATCATCACAGACAATGTGGCCTTCAAAGAGACACAGGAAAGAAAATGGGTTCTATCCTGAGGTCTACCCCTTATCTCCACCCTTCCTGATCTTCCTTCTTGATAGAATAGAGATATGGTGAAAGATTGGAAGCCAAGGGGATATAGAAAATATCCATTAAAAGTAGGCCAGCTACCCAAAGTAGGATCCAGCTCAAGGAGAGGCCCCAAAGCCTGACACTATTACTAAGACTATGGAGCACTCACAAAAAGGGACCTATCATGACTGCCTTCCAAAAGACCCAACAAACAGCTGAAAGAGTCAGATGCAGATATTTGCACCCAACCAATGAACAGAAGCTGCTGGCCCCTGCAGTTGAATTAGGGGAAAGTTGGAAGAAGCTGAGGAGGGTGAACCTGTAGGAGGACCAGTGCCATGCCCACTTGCCTACTCCAGTAAAGTCTGCAGTATCAGGGTTAAAAGCCTGATCATGGACAAGTGGTGTTATGACTTCAAAGGGAGTTTGTGCCTCCTGGGTATTCAGTCAGTCGTTGGCATCTCCTAACTCAGACATGTTCCAGATTCGTCCTTCCAATCGTCAACATGCCTTCTTATTCAGGCATAAAGGTACCCCCAAAAATGATCCATAAATGGCTAAAACTTAAGATTGGGCATTGTTCTCTGGCCAGCACAGCATTCCAATATATCCTAATTTATTACCAAGCTGTTGTTAGCTTGGAATTTCTCACAAGGAAGCTGCCTTATCAGACAGGGTATCTTCAAAGTTAGCAATAGAGGTCAGGCACTATTGCACTGTAAACATAGAATTCTCAGAGCAGTCCCACAGAAGAGCATTCTCAAGAACTTCTATATTGGGACTTCCTGGTGCTTGCCTCCAGCAGACCCAGAGAATTAGTTTGGGACTGTCAAGATAGCCCCAGCAGGAAAGGCACCACTGCTCTTCTACTTCACACCTGGATGCCTGATCTTACCGACCTTGATGTGACTGTCACTTGCCTACATGACTTCTGTCTTGCTGTCTGATCTTACTGAGCTTGATGTAACCCTCATCTGCCTACGTGACTTTTGTCATTCACCCTGTTTTCTGTATACTATATAAGCCTGGTTTTCACTTTGTGCAGGACTTAGACTTAGACTTGGACTTATTCATATATTCAGATTTGAGCTTCAAGCCTCATGTAGTCTGCAGCCCCCTAGGCCCAAAGCACTTGGGCTGGTGGGCACAGTGCCTATCCAGAAGAGGTGGCTGCTTTAGACCCAGTGTGTTTCAGGTGGCCTCAGAGGTACCTCAACCACTGAGCTGCCAGATTTTTCATTTCTCTTTTGTAATGACTATAAAAGTCTGATGCCACTTTTAAGAAATACACTCAGACTGAGCACTTCCTTGTGTCGACTCTGTTTGTCACTCACTGAATTTTTTGCCCACCTGACCAGAACTCTCATCCTGCAGAACAAGAGGTCCCCACAGTGAACCCAGTCCATGGTAGACTGGCAGTCTCAATTTACCTGGACCCCTGAGATCTCTCAGACATTGGACCACCAACCAGGCAGCATACACCAGCTGATATGAGGCCCCCAACACATGTACAACAGAGGACTGTTGGGTCTGGGTTCAGTCAGAGAAGATTCACCTAACCTTCAAGAGACTGAAGGCCCCAGGGTGTTGAGAGGTCTGGTGGGGGTGGGAGGAGTACATCCTCGTGGAGACAGGGACCAGGCGGAGGTATGGGATATACAACAGTCAGAGGGTAGACCTGGAGGGAAATAAAATCTGGAGTGGAAAAGAAAAAAGAAAAATAAATAAATAATAATTTA
>NW_022196903.1:17839287-17853301 GCF_008632895.1 Mastomys coucha | reverse complement strand
GAAGAAGAAGAAGAAGAAGAAGAAGAAGAAGAAGAAGTAGTAGTAGTAGAAGTGAGTCAGCTAGCACTCAGGAGGCAGAGACAGGAAAATCACTGTAAGTTTGACACCAGCCTCATCAACAAAATGAGTTCCAGGACAGCCAGGGCTACCCTTGTCTAGAAAAGAAAGGGAGGAAAAAGGAAACTGCAAACTTACAGAACCTTCTATTACTAGCCTTTCCCTGTATGTGGAAGAGGACAGCCAACTGATAAGCTATTTGTAGAAAAACTAGTTTGAGGGTTCCAATTTCTAGGCCTCTCCAAATTTTCAATCTACCACTCACTTATTCCACTGTTTTTTTTTTTTAAATTGCTGATGAATTTATCTTTGATGATTTTCTTGAATAGTTATATCCTGAAGAATATTTGACTCTTCAAAATCATTTTGCAAGTCAACCATCCCCAGAGTGCCTAAAACTTGGGGGCTGGAATAACTTTTAATTTCTATGCTCTAATAACCCATATGAGCCACACTGGATTTCATTATTCAAAAAAATGGGGGAAAATATCAGTCTTGGATCGAAAGTGAAAATAAAAAACTTGAAGCCTATGGGAAAGAAGAAACCTAGGAAGTATTTCCTAAGCAGAGCCCTGATGAAACTCGACGATAATAGAAATGCTCAAGATAACTGAAGCTAAGCTTCTACATTGTACCATCTGAATAGTAAAAAAATCTCTATATCTTGAAATGTGAGTGTTTGCCTGTGCATTTGGGTCTTTCTTTAGAAAAGCACATGTCACATTTTACCTCTTTTCAAACACTGATTTTGTGGGATTCAATCTTTTAACTTAGCCTTGTTTTATAAGATGTGAGGCTAGAGGGCTGGAGAGATGGCTCAGAGGTTGAGAGCACTGACTGCTCTTCCAGAGGTCCTGGGTTCAATTCCCAGCAACCACATGGTGGCTCACAACAATCTGTAATAAGGTCTTCTGGAAAGCAGGCATCTATGCAGGCAGAACACTGCATTTATAATAAATAAATAAATCTTTTTAAAAGCACAAAAAATGAGACTCTTTTTATATAGTTGAATAAGCCCACAGATAGATGGCATGTATAATTTTAAATTAAGCTTGTTCTAAAATGTAATTGAGCTGACATGCAGCATCTAACTCTTTCCCCCAGTGTGTTTAATCTTTAAAAAAAAAAAAAATCAGATTTAAAGGCATCAGCAAACCTAATTACTATGAATTCCTAAGGATCATCCCAAATCTATTGTCATTCTAGAATCTTACAAAATTGAGAAATGTTTGAAATAAGTAGGTCATGCTAATGCTGAACAATAGTTCTTGACATTTTGAAATTATCATTGCTCTGGTGGAGATTTCCTACAAAGTAAGGAGTTAGCATAAAATTTGCTGTTTTTTCACTCACCAAGAAACTAACTGTTCATGGTAGAGTTGAGAAGGAGGCAAAACTAATACGCAGTGTCAGGACCTGGCAAAGCTTAAGGGAGCAGCAGTGTTCACAGGCAGTTTGCACTTACTAAAAAGAATCTGCAAAAATAACTTACTGCTGCAAAGATAAAACAAATATATGCTATCGGGAGAGATGTGTGTATACATATGTGCCAAGATCCTGAAGCTATATAAAATAAATGCCAGCTAGATGGGCAGATGCCAATATAGAAGTTAAGAAGGTAAGGTTTCATCACCTTCAAATGGAAATGTACCAGTTTGCCTCTAGAAAAATGTTAACCTACAGAGATAGAATCATCGTGAATTTAAAATTAGCATGCAAAATGGCCACGAGAAACTTCGGTTGAGAAACGGAGGTTAGATAAACTCTGAATAAGTCTATGTGGTTACAGAATGACAAGAATGCTTTATCTCCTAGGGCAACGCATAGTCTAGGAAAACTGGAAGCATGGTGGCAGAGTGGCAGTAGAGGGATGGGGCTTTTTGTGCCACCTGAGGAAAGGCACATAGTCTGTGTGTGCCTACAGTTGTGTTAAGGGAATGTTAGAAATTTTTGACTCCTGAGAATACACCAGAGAGAGAGAGAGAGAGTAGATGACGCTTCTAGAGAAGTCCAGTTGGGTACAGAAAGTATTCAGTGATTCATGTGGGTTGTAATGGGTGTGACTCCGTCAAGACTACCTATCTCAGGGGGCATCAAGGCTATTGCTCCCGAACCACAGCATCAATTGCAATGTGTGGTAGCCAACGGATGCAAGAGATGGAGGATAGCTAAGGTTTCTTTTTTTGGATGATACTTATGTCATCTAGGATTTCAAAGATCCACAAAATGAAAAGGATGGAGGGGGGAAGCAAAGAGCAAGTTCTGTATTGGCACTGTAAGTTTTGTGGCTATAAAATTATGTTTGTAGGCACAACTATCTAATGAGCAATTCATCAGGCAGCATTTTATTGATTGAGAGCTTTGAAAGGCTGCCATCTATCCAGTCATTGCTACTGTAGTAAATCCCAGAAATATAAATGCTAATAAGGACAATCTTTCCTCAAGCTGATTACACACTCACAAACATTAGTGGGGCTTTGATGCTGTGATAGGTCTTTGATACAAACAGATTAAAGGCGGGAGATCTGTATGTTGGTCATGACTTCAGAGGTAATACTGATCCCATGGACTTATGATTAGCTAGCCCCATTGCTTTGGGCCTCAGGCTAATGTGAGTATCACTAAGGCAGGACCATGGTACAACAAAGCAGCTTATTTCATGGTAGTCAGAAAGCAGAGAGGAAAGAATAGAAAGGTTCAGGGATGGTGATTCCCTAATTTCTTTCTCAGCCTGTTTAACCTTTGTGTAGAGGAAGGCCACTGATTTGTTCGAGTTAATCTTATATCCAGCTACTTTGCTGAAGTTATCAGGTTTAGGAGTTCTCTGATGGAATTTTTGTATGCACTCACTGATAAGTGGATATGAGCCCAGAAATTCGGAATCCCCAAGATACAATATCCAAACCTCATGAAACTCAAGAAGAAAGAAGACCAAAGTGTGGGTCAGGGAAAGAGTTCCTTTAAGGATGGTCTGGCTCCTCCTACCAACTTCACCTTCCACAGTTCACTACCTTCCAATCATTTATTTTCACTTTGAACCCATCAAATCAGCTCCTTAATGACAGAAGTGTCCAAAAAAAAAAAATGTGGGAACCCAGCTTTTAACATACGGGCCTTGAGAATAGGTAGGAAACACTTCATATCCAAATACAATAAATAGCAAGATACAATTTAAATCTCATGTGTATCTTCTGAAGACTACCCAATGGCTGCTGTCTGAGTAATCCATTGGATCCTGACTGTGTCCATGACTTCTCTCTAATCTTTACTTATCCGGCCCCTTCCTCATTTTTGTGCCTCTACTTTGCGTACTAAGTTCTTCAGATTCTTTCCACTACTCCAGGTTTTTTGTGCTATTCTTTCACCAAGTGCCATGTGAAAGAAAAATATGTTTTCTTTAATATATTAGAAATTAGTCAGAAATCACACAACTGTCAAAAGTTCAAATTTCTGGTCTACTTCTTAGGAACTGAGCATTAATTAAATTTTCCCATGTTTATCTGAACACTCTGATGGGAAGAGAAGTGTCTACTTTGCTGAGTTTCTGAGACTATCAAATAAATGTGACCATTAAAAAATACATAAATGTGACTATTAAACAAAATGGTGTTTGGTGCATACCAAGTACTCAAGTTAGGAAAAGATATAAACTAACATGCTCAGGTAACCTTGTGCAGCCTCACAAAGAACTTGGTTTCCCAAAACCTCACAGGGTTTCAGTGGGCATGATTTTATGTGACAATCCCTTCTAAGAAGTACAGAAGCATCCACCAATGGAGTGCTAGCCCTGGGGAAATGCTCTGAAGTGTTTCCTACACCTGTATTTAAATAAGGAAGATGCAGAGACAGAGAGGACTATGAAAGCAAACCCATTGATGGCATGTTGTCAGGCATGAAACTTAGCCACTGGTGTTCTGGATGGACTCACTCCCTTAACACATAGACCACTGAAAACACTCTGACAACATCTGCCTCTGTTGTTCTCAGCTAGCACCTGAGTGGTTCTGGGAAAGGAGATGACTGATAAGCAGTTCTGAAATGATGTGGAGCCTTCAGAAAGCCACCCAATATCTTATATGAAGATGTCCCCAGGGATCATTTTGAGAACTTCACTCAGTAGGGGACACTTTGAGGGTGCTACTTCAAAATATAACCATTGGGATTGTTACTGAATTCTGATGAGCAGAATTGAGGATCTGACATATCCTTATTTTACTTAAATTAAGAAAGAATTTAACCTAAAATTTTGTGAATTGTTTTAATAGATGATATTAACATATATTATTCAAATATTGGAATTGGAGCTGGAGAGATGGCTCAGTGGTTAAGAGCACATACAGTTTTTTTTCTGTCTGCCTCTGTCTATCTTTCTGTCAGTCTTTCTCTGTCTCTGTCTGTCTGTCTGCCTGCCTGTCCCTCTCTGTCCCTCTCCCTCTCCCCTCACCCTTTCCCTCTCCCCAACCTCTGTGTGTGTGTGTGTGTGTGTGCACGCGCGCGCGCGTGTCCATACTTTTCTTACAGAGGACCTGAATTCAGTTCCCAACACCAACATCAGGTGGCTCGTAGCGACCTGTAACTCTAGCTCTAGGGGATTAAACAGCCTCTTCTGGCCTCCAAGGGTACATGTGACATATATTCACACATGCACACATTTGTGCATACACACACACATATACATACAAACACACACACATACACACACAAATGTCACAAAATAGATAAATAAAAACAAATACTAAAGAAATAGAATTACCAAGCAATTTTTCATCCAAACTGGGATCATTGGATGTGGACATAGCTCAGCGCTTAAGTTCTTGCCTAGCCTGTGTAAAGTCCCCTGGTTCAAGCTCCAGAATGACAAAAGAGAGGTGAGGGAGGGAGTGCTAAACCAAAATACTTGTCAAGTAAAACAAATATACAAATGATAAAAATATTAATACTTGCAATGCTAACTGGCTGATTGATGACAAGATCATATTAAGGCTGACGTAACTAGTGATTCCATTCACATGTCATTTTCAGTGACCTCTGCTTCCAGCCTCAATAACCTGCAACAACTGCATTTACTTGCACATTAAGGAACTTCAAAATGGACAAATTATCTAAAGGAAAGATTTTGGGCTTTAGACAATAAGTAGTCCATGACAAGGATGCAACAGAGAAGAGGAACAGATGGTAAATACAACCGAGTACATTTGCCCAAGCTTTCCTTCCTTAGAGTTACTATTGCCGTGATGAAACATCACGGCCAAAGCAACTAGGGAAGGAAGGGGTTTATCTGGCTTACACTTCCACATCACTGTTCATCATCAAAGAAAGTCAGGGCAGAAAGTCAAACAGCTCAGGAACCTGGAGACAGGAGATGGAGAGGCCATGGGGAAGTGCTACTGATTTGCTTGTTCGTCAATCACTAAGGATGCTTGTCCTGGATTGCTTATTGTCCAAAATCTAAAATCTTCCTTTTGTATAATTTGTCCATTTTGAAGTTCCTTGATGTGCAAAGTAAGTACAGTTGTTGCGGGTTATTGAGGATAGAAGCAAAGGTCTCGGAAAATGACATGTAATCTACACCTAGACCTTACAGAGACATTTTTCAGTTGAAGTTGCCTCCATTCAGATAACTAAAGCTTGTGTATAATTGACATAAAACTAGCCAGCATAGTTACTCTCTAGTTTTCAGGGAGGGGAAACTGGGACCAGAGGGTTGCAGTTGAAAGAGAAGAGCTGAGAGCCCAGGAGGCCAAAGGGATAAAATTTCCAATACTAGAAAAGAAAAAAAAAAACTACGAAAAGAAAGGAGAGACATTCAAGACAGTATTTCAGAGATGCACAGTATCCCTGTCAGGCCTTCAGATAAGCACCGGTAAGCATGTGCGTTTGTGAGGACACCCTCATTTGGAAAGAAATAAAAACATGGGGACAATCTTAGCACCACACAAAGCTGGGAAGAGTTGTCAGATTATAACTTCTCAAATATGGGGGTCGCAGGGGTAGATTTAGTAAAACAGCTGCTCCTGGACATTCCTAGAAAATTATAAAAACAAGTTTCAAAGGGCTCGTATGGTATCCAAGTAACAGAGCACCAGAGCACAGCTTAGTAATATCATTAGAAACACGCAATCTTTCAGTACTCAAGGATTTAAATTCATGGCCTCCAAACAGAAACTGCCATATTAAATCCGTAGAAATGGACTCAGAGATCACACAGACATAGAGTTATTTGATAAAGTCCTTAAAACAGTTGGTAACTGCATTCGAAATATTCAATAACACAAAAGAAATCATGAAACCTCAAAGACGACTATGGAAGATTTTAAAACAAACAAGGTACACAGTGAACCTCTAAAAGGGAAAATGTTGTACCTGAGGTAAGAAAACTATTCTGATCAAGTTAACAGCCACTGCTGACCAAGAATATCAAAAGCTAAGCTGCACCCAAAAATTGTCAAGATATTCCAAAGTGAAATACCAGAATTCGGCATTTTTACCATCTGGGGTCTTTCACTGACTTGGTTCAGTTTTTACCTTAAGGATATTTTGTCATATTAAAGTTCAGTGCTTTTCCCTTGGCAGTGTCTGAATCTATAATTAGAATGACCTAAAACTGGGGAAGATGTTTGACACCATGACATTAAAAAAAATGTCAAGAGATTGTTGGCATTCCATGAAATTGTTCTATTAAACACTTCCAATGGTTTCTAACTAAAGAATAAAAAATTAGAAGGTTCATCTATTTAGGTTTAATAGCACTGTAAGGTACCAACGGGGGTTTTAAGGATGCTCAACTTGATGATGATAAGGAGAATGAAAGCATGTGATACTTTGCTGATGTACACTCTTCATCATTCAACTCCTACTTTGTCACAGCAGTATAGACTTCAATTATTCAGTTATGAGACTATACAATCATACAGATATCAGCAACTCACAAGTCTTGACAAATACAAATATAAAATGCCCATCATTCCAAGCAGAAATCCTCCCTATGTTTCTTGAAGCAACAACAGCCTTGTTTCCCTATGAACTTGTCTACTCACAAATATTTTATCCACATCAGCATATATAAAAACAACCTCAATGTTAAATGTTTGACTTACTTTATAGGATTAATGATAATACAGTAGGATATTTTCAGAACTCCAAAAGCTTTTCACTAATCATGTTGGTGGGATTTATTTTTTTATTTACATTTGTTGTATTTGTTTAATTATTCAGAGTGTTTTCAGACAGGATTTCACTATTGACTTCGGGTGTCCTAGAACTCACTATATAGACTACACCAGTCTGGAAATCCCAAATGTCCACCTGCATGTGCCTCCTGAGTGCTGAGATTAAGGCATGTAACACTGCACCCAGATGGGTTTGAATGGAATCATTAGAACTAATTTACTTGAATTTCTATGTGAGGGATCCGATGTCGTCTACATAAATGAGTGCACTGCTTGTAAAAGTCTAATGGGCAGAGCCCATTAATAAATATTGCTTCATTTCATGTCAAAAGAAATGCATTGGTAGTGGTGACTCGTGCCTGTAATCCCATATTTCCAGATGCTAGGGAAAGAAGATTGCAAGTTCAAGGCCAGCCTGGGCTTATAATGCATTCGAGCCTGGGCTAAATAGTAGGCTAGGTTTTGAGAGAAGAAGTGAAAAATAGGAAGCAGAGGAATTAATTTCAAAGGATTCATTTGCTTTAGGTGTAAATTATCCGATGCTTTTTAAGATGGCCGCTACTGCAGTAGACACTGATACATCTTCAGAATATTTTTGTCTTCTGGATTTGCCCAGTCAGTAATGTCACAATTGCATCTTAAAAACCTTCAATTGCACAATTGTACAATAAGATACTCAAAACTTACACTTTGTCACGTTCATCCTCACCATTACTGAGAAATAGAAAGGAATTGCTTATCTTTCTACTAAATATGTACTTTGGTTTGTCTTCCTTTTTTTTTTTTCTTTTTCTGTGATACTGGAAACTGAGTCCAGGGCCTTTCCCACACTAGGTAAATACTTCTTACTAGATTCCAAACTGGTTATTGTTTTATTATCTATAGGCATGACGACTTACACAAACACCTTCCTAATCATTTCTGACTTATCTCGGCATTTATTTGCATGCAACCTTTCAGTCCTGAACTGCTTGTTTCATAAGATGCAGGATGCTCTTTTAGCTTCGGAATTTATTGCCACACGTGCACATAGAACTGGCTTCATAAGTGTGCTGAGTGACTGGGTGACCATTGATATGGCCGCGAAAACAAATTGCTTTATTTTTTTAATTAAATAATTTTCTCAAAGAGTCCTTTCTTTACTTACCAGACCGAATTAGCCTTGGTGAAGTAAAATGTTAATCACCTTTATCCCTCCCTTAATTTTCAAAACATAATATAAAACCTGTCAGATGGCACGGTCCCTGCGGTTCTGCTGGGTCTGTTCACTAGGTCCTGAGTCGGGAAGGTGTCCGTGTTCCTTTCACTCCCTCTGTCCAGGCAGAGCCTAGGTATACTTTTTCTGATATGCTGGGCTTTTGTGTTCTTTCTATAAAGATTTCTTTAAATAAATTATTTCTATAAAGTCTAGAGACTACACAAATGAGTAAGAAAATCAAAAGAACTGTCTCATTGAAAGTTAAATATACACTTGAAAATCCAAATAAACTAAAAATACACTAAAAATAGCATAAAATAAATAAAGTAATAAGACTACTGGATTATGTGATAAATTTTTAAAAACTTAACAGAAGCAAATTATATGTACCCAGTAGAAAAATATTTATACTTTTTCTTATTTTGACATGAAACATTAATATTCAGTGGTATAGATATACGTTACATGACCTGCAGGGCCAGTCAAAACACAGATTGGTAGAGTATGTGGCTGCATCCCCAGAAAATTTGAATCAGTGGTCTGGGTCTCAGGGTGGGGTGAGAACTTGCAAGTCTAGTCAGTTGTTTCTGGTGTGTTTCCATTGAATTCTGGTGGTTCAGTGAGCAGCTGGTTCTCTTAAATAATTAAATAATCCTTTTTTAACCTAGCCTTCATAGTCTCATCACATAAAAACTCTGTCATTAGCCAGGCAGTGGTGGCATACTCCTTTAATCCCAGCACTTGGGAGGCAGAGGCAGGCAGATTTCTGAGTTCGAGGCTAGCCTGGTCTACAGAGTTCCAGGACAGCCAGGGCTACACAGAGAAACCCTGCTGGAACAAACCAACCAACCAAACAAACAAACAGACAAACAAGAAAACTCTGTCATTTAAATGTTGTTTTCAAGAAGCATTGTCTTATGCTATTAATAGCAACTCAGTGCCTTTATTTTCCTTTTCATTTCTCTTCCCTTTCAGATGTAGAAACTCTTGTCTTTAACATACCGCCACTACCACACTTGGCCCAGTGTCAGCTCGTTTCCAACATTAATGTTCACACAGTTAAATTCTGCAATGTTCAGATGCAGAGTTCCATTCTCTCCAAAGATGCTTCCAATTATTTGCACAAAAATTATTTAATTTTTTTTTTGTATTTCAAAAGAAAACTAAAAACTACGAGTCCATATGTGATAAAAAAAAAAAATAGCTTGTTGTCTTCCATATGGTGGAAACTGAGCCTACAATGGAATTTGACTATTACACTTTCTGAGGGAGAAGCGATAGTTAATGGCATGGAGGATTCAGTTAACTGTTCCACAGAACCCACAAGAGTCAGTTGGATTGAGGACATTTGAGTCATTTCCACTTCATTAGCAGGTGATAGCTGATTGTAGATTGCTTGGCACATGCAACTGTCGCTGGCAGTTTTCTGAGTTCTGCCAGATGTTGGGCTGCTTCTGGAATGGTCGTAGACAGCTTCTTCCCAGTCCTGCGGGCAAGCAAAGGCTTGTACTGCATTTAGGAGAAATCTGATTCTTTAACTGCCCACTCCTGCCCTGCACTTCTCTTAGCATCGAATAGGGGAAGAAACCACCCCATCAATCTGCTCTGTGGGATGCATGTCATTAACTTAAACCTAAAACGGTAATTTTAAAATGTTTGCGAGAAAGCATGCCCTTCTTCCATCTTCCATAGCAGACTAGCTTCCCAATTTTCTCCTTTAAAATTTATAAATGAAAGATAGTAAAAGAAGGTCCCTCCTGTGTCTTATACAATGTTTAGTGATTCCTCCATGGAAAACTGCAGAGCGTCACACAATAACCAAGAACATTCTCGTATGGTACTGGAGTTGATGATGAGTTCTAAGGGGTGAAACAGACATGCTCAATTTATTCCTCCAAGTGTAATTAAGACTCAGTGTTGATTAGAAAATAGAGAAAATGGGAGGGCAGAGAGAAAAAGACACACAAAACCTACAGACCCATGGGAATAATCTAGCAATGTGTGTTCAGAGTGTGTCTATGTGTATAGTATATATATGTGTGTGTGTGTGTATGTGTGTGTGTGTAGTGTATATATATACATATATATATACATATATATGATGTGTATGCGTGCTTGTGTGTATAAATATGTGTATGTTTGTATATGTGTATGTATATGTGTGGATGTTTAGATTTGTGTGTATTTATATTATGTATGTGTGTATGTGTGTTATTTTTATTACTTTAACCCCTCATATATCTTAGATGTGAATAAAGTTGAAGAAGCTGGTTACCTGGAGATGCCAGTGGATATGGAGGGGGAGTAAAGTCCATAAAAATTGTTATTTCTAGCCAGAGAATGAAAAGAGACAGTCGAGAAAGTAAGATTTTAGGTAATCACTGTGTGTCTTTCACCAAACATCACGATAGGAAAACAATAAGACTGTGGTCCTGTGTCCTTCCAGTTGTTAAAAGTCAAGGATGGATCCAGAACTATCTCTCCATCCTCAAGGGAGTGGAAACTTGTGCCTGTCCCCTCATTCAAGTGTTAGTAGAGGGCAGCGAGGAGCGATGAGGAGATGTTCTACCCTGACACTGTCATTGTTATGATGTGACAAATACAAACAAGGTTCTGAAGCCACTCATTCATTATGTAAGTTCCCAATAAAGAACACATGCCTAATTTGATGAGAACAAAATTGTTGCTCATTGGTATAGCAGTTAGCCAGGGAAAACTAGTTTAAGCTTCCTCAGAATTTTCTTTTGGCCAATGAGCATCTGGCTCATTCCATAAGAATTCAAATACTCAGACGCAGACGGGCAGTGGTGGCATATGCCTTTAGTCCCAACACTTGGGAGGCAAGGGCAGGCAGATTTCTGAGTTTGAGGCCAGGCTGGTCTACAGAGTGAGTTCCAGGACAGCCAGGGCTACACAGAGAAAAAAACAAACTCACAAAAAACAAACAAACAAACAAACAAACAAACAAAACAAAACAAAAAAACCTCAAATACTCTAGTTTAAATCTATTCTCAGGATAATATAATGTATATCAGTGCCATGTCACCTTAAAGTGTTTTTGTCAGTTAGTAATGCATCCTGAAAGGTTTCAATTTTTCAAAGTTCTTGATTTGGAAAGCAAACATTCTTCTAGTAAATGAATCTTAAACACCAGGTTTACAATGACAAAGAAACCTGGGGGGGGGGGCACGTTTTCCAACAGTCAGTGCCGGCATCCTCAGGCTTTTCAGCCTCTTCACAGCCAGCCTCGTGCTCCTTCTTTAACATGAGCCACTTGGATAAAGCATCCAACCTTTTTCTTCCTAAGAAATTACCCCTTTCCTAATTGAAATATGCAGTAGTCTTAAGCACTTCATTAACATCTTACAAATTTCCACAGTAACACAGTATCCTGCTTCAATTTTTAATATTAAATTCAATGTGTGTTCTAGCCTTATGTTAATTTTAATTGGAAAAACTTTGTGCAAAAATGTAATTTAAAGGAAAGTTGTACCAGATTAATAAGAATTTCAAGATAAAAGCACAATTGAAATATTTGCTGAGAACCATATCCTTTTATTCAAATAAGGCTAAATCCATGTCAAGATTATAAAATTATTTTTTTCTCAGTTCCCAGAGCAGAACTAGTGAAGTCTGTGGAGGTTACTCACCCCTGCAGAAAAATCACAGAGCAGCCTCAGAAGCAGAAAGCGTTTGGGTCAAATACAGATGCTATTGCTTGTCTAGATCACTAGATGGCGCCAAGAGAATCTAAAATAGTCAGTGGAGCATGAGTCCTGAAATGTCTTTGATTCTTTTAAAAGAAAAAAAAATTTTTTTCCTGAAAATTACTTTTAGCAGTTTTGTAGAAAAAAAAAATACTTTTCTCTAATGTTTTAGACGACATGGAATTCCAATAGTAATTGTACTTGTATTTAAGTCTTGCCACTTTTTCGAAACTGTTTTCCTTCTCTAGTTAAGAACTGTCTATGATGATTAGTCAGCCCCCGCAGTGTTCCGTAAAGCCGAAAAGGCTGCAACACTGTACCTTAAAAACATTCCCAAAGAGGCCATGAATGTGAAGGAAAGCAGGGAGGGGTGTGGGTTTAGAAGGAGGACAGGGGAAAGAGAAACATTGTAATTAAAATACAATCTTGAAAGCTAAGCAAACAAACAGAAAAGCTATTTTTCTACATTTCATAAATTTCTGAAAGAAAATTGGAAATAGCGGTCGATAGAAGGCACCTTGCCTAAAGTTGGATACGCAAGCTACTTGTTCCACTGAGCCCAGTTTTTCAGACCGTGTAACCTGGAGTCATCAAACTGTAGTTTCTGAGATTTCACAGGTTAGGTCTGAAAATGATGCCCCCAGACAAAGCAGAGTTCTTATTTTGATGATGTTGGGAACTAGCCTCTAATTTCCAGATTCGGGCCGTCTCTTAAATAGATGAAATTTGTCAGCTTATGATTTCCACTTGATACAGAACAGATCTTAGGACATCTTTTTCCGTCTATTCAGTTATTAGCTAAAATGTCGCTGTTGTGGACGCTTACACTGACTCCTAAGGAGTGGGGCGGGGCGGGGCAGGCAGGGGATTCAGCAGCTCTAGTTATTTCCTTTCCTGAAACTCTTCTACTCAGAGTGATTAAGTATCACCAACAGAGCACAGGCATGCATAAATACGTAGTGCTTAAAATAGTAACATAATCGTTTGTTTGGCAAATGAGTAAGTGCACCAAAGCAATATAAACTGCTTTTTAAAACTAAAAGTGCCCTACTTTCTAAATCTCTGAAGTGCAAATTATTTCCAAAGTATGTACGACTGTCTGCACATCTTTCACCATTTCACCTGGTGGTTTTCTTTTCTTTTCTTTTCTTTTCTTTTTTTTCTTTTTGTTTTATTAGATATTTTCTTTATTTACATTTCAAATGATATCTCCTCTCCTGGCTACCCCTCCGAAAAAATATCAAAAACAAAAGCAAAAACAAAAAACAAAAAATAAACCCTGTTTCCTCCCCACTCCCCCTGCTCACCAACCCACCCTCTCCCACTTCCTGGCTCTGGCATTCCCCTACACTGGAGCATAGAACCTTCACAGGATTAAGGGCTTCTCCTCCCACTAATGACCTACTAGGCCATCCTCTGCTATACATATGCTGCTGAGTCCCATCATGAGTGCCCTTTGATTGATGGTTTAGACCCTGGGAGCTCTGAGGGTACTAGTTAATTAATATTGTTGTTCCTCCTAAGGGGCTGAAAACCCTACAGCTCCTTGAGTCCTTTCTCTAGCTTCTTCATTGGGGACCCAATGCTCTCAGTCCAATGGATGGTTGTGAGTCTCTACTTCTGTATTAGTCAGAGCCTCTCAGGAGACAGCTATATCAGGCTCCTGTCAGCCAGCACTTGCTGACATCCACAATAGTGTTTGATGATTGAATATGGAAAGGATTCCCAGGTGTAACAGTCTCTGGATTGTCCTTCCTCTAGTCTCTGCATCATAGTTTGTCTCTGCAACTCCTTCCCTGGGTATTTTGTTCCCCCTTTAAGAAGGAATGAAGTGCCGGGCGGTGGTGGCGCACGCCTTTAATCCCAGCACTTGGGAGGCAGAG